>NW_024582460.1:650458-655731 GCF_018398535.1 Haplochromis burtoni
GGGACACACAAACCCCTCCACCACGATAAGGTAGCAATTCACGGAGAGGTTGCTTGAAACATGAGCATTTAAATGTGGAGGTTTGTTTTGATTCTGATGTTTTTAATCAGCTGCTGAGATTAGTCATCAGAATAAGTCCTTGAATTATTGAGAAAACATCTTACTGGAGGAAATAAGGGGTGAGTTTCAATGACAGGCTGCAAACTTTACTTGGTGATTGAATGGATGAGAAGCAGAGACACTTCACCGCTTAGGGAGGTTAATTCTAGGATGTGAAGCCAAAGGACCAAAAACAGAAAAAGGATCAAAAATCCAAAATGTTTTCAGTTTCCGACTGAGTTTTACTCATTTATTTCCGATGAAGCTGCCTTTGCACTGCAGCATTTCTTTTGAAACTTCTGCTAAGATTTATCCTCAAAGGTCACTGTGCAGGGTTACAATTTCTACCACAGTGACAGTGGGTCCAAAATGAAAGGCCAAAGTTTTGCTCAACAGCTCATGCTGAGAGTATAAGTGCAGTCTGTGTACTCCCACAGAGCATATAGATTGGACAGGCAGTCAGATTTGACAGGGGGCATTTGCCTTATTTCACGTTACTCCTTCTTTAATAAATAAGGATATAAATAATGAATAATAGAAGTAAATGAAAGAAAGGTGAGGGTACTTAAGAGAGGATATGAACTAAGGTGCAGAGTAAAGAATAAATAAATAAAATGAATTGTTAATATAATAAAATTCAAATTCAAATTTAGTTAAGTAATATCCATTTTACATAAAGCCTATTGATTGAGCCTATTTGTTGTGTAGCCTATAAAGCTGGTCCACTGTTTAGGTTACATATTTGCCGTTTGGCAAATCTGATCACGCCGCCATCTTCCTCATGCCAAAATACAAACAAAGGCTGAAACAGGAAGTTCCGGTTCAGAGGAAGGTCGCGCGCTGGACGGACCAATCGGTGGCCGCGTTACAGGACGCACTCGATGACGCAGACTGGGGCATGTTCAGAAACAGCTCCGACGATGACGTCAACGTGTTTACGGAAGCGGTTGTGGGATTCATCGGGAAACTAGCGGATGATACCGTGGAGACAAAGACTATCACAACGTTTCCCAACCAGAAGCCGTGGGTGGATAAAACCATCCGCGACGCTCTGAGATCCCGCACCGCTGCCTACAACACGGGACTCATGACGGGGGACATGGACCCGTACAAAGCCGCGTCATATAACGTGCGGAGGGCGGTGAAAGAGGCGAAGCAGCGCTACGGGAGGAAACTAGAGTCACAACTCCAACAGAGTGACTCTAGGAGCCTGTGGCGGGGACTAAGGACAATAACGGACTATAAAGCACCAACAACCGGTATGACGAACGCGGCCGTGACTCTGGCAGACGAGCTGAACACTTTCTATGCTCGCTTCGAGGCTGCAGCTAAGGTCTCCAACAATGCTAGTGTTAGCGGCGCTAACGGCTGCAGACAGGAAGATACTGCCAGCACCGGAAACGTGCTCGTCATCTCCGAGCATGAAGTAAGGAGAGCCTTCAAGAGAGTGAACACCAGGAAAGCAGCAGGACCAGACGGCATCCCAGGTCGTATCCTAAGAGACTGCGCATACCAGCTAGCTCCTGTGTTCACTGAGATATTCAACATCTCTTTATCTCAGTCGGTGATCCCCACATGCTTCAAAGAGTCCATCATTGTTCCTGTCCCGAAGAAACCCCACCCTGCTTCTCTCAATGACTATCGCCCTGTAGCCCTCACCTCAGTAGTGATGAAGTGCTTTGAACGCCTGGTCAGAGACTTCATCATTTCTTCACTACCAGACACACTGGACCCACTACAGTTCGCTTACCGTCCAAATCGTTCCACAGACGATGCCATCTCTCATCTCCTCCACACATCACTCACTCACTTGGACACTAGAAGGGGGAATTATGTTAAAATGCTCTTCATAGACTACAGCTCTGCATTTAACACCATAATTCCCTCCACACTCACCACCAAGCTGGAGCATCTGGGACTCAGCTCATCTATGTGTCAGTGGATCTCCAACTTCCTAACTGGCAGACCACAGGCAGTAAGGATGGGCGGACATGTCTCAGCCTCCACCACTCTCAGCACTGGAGCCCCCCAGGGGTGTGTTCTGAGCCCCCTGCTGTACTCTTTGTACACATATGACTGTGTGGCCACTACCAGCTCCACCACCATCATCAAGTTTGCTGACGACACCGTCGTGGTGGGCCTGATCTCTGATAACAACGAGACGGCCTACCTGAAGGAGATTAGGAATCTGGAGAACTGGTGCCAGAGGACGGACAAGGTAAGCGACCCATGTTGTAGGTGACGTCAGACGCCGGAGATTTTGGCGGAGAAAAAGCAAATGGTAGCGTAGAATTTAACAAAGGTTTTTCAAGCTTCAGTATTACCAAATATACTAATCAATTGTCATATAACTAACAACATCTGTTTTACCATCTCTAACACCCTGGAGGACAACGGGGAGAGTTTAGACGCTCTCCAAGATTACATCGACCGCTGTTTTCAAGATTTAGTAATGCATAAGGCCCAGAGTGCATCTTCCCCGGCCAAAATTGAGACGCCGTCATCGAAGAGAAGTCGCCAGGCAGACTCCCCCGGTACAACATCGCCTGCCGGCAAAGACATCGCAGAAATCCTGGAGTCAATCGACAAGCGATTGTCCAGTTTTGATGCGAGGCTGTCCCTGGTGGAGATTTTACACCGGGAATTTAAATCTCTGAGAGAATCCCTGGAATTCAGCCAGCAGCAGGTGGAAACGCTTGCCGCTGAAAATGCCACGCTACGGGAGTCGGTTAAATCTCTCACCGATAACGTGACCCAGCTAAACATTGAAAATAAAAAAATAAAAGAGTCCGTTATCGATCTACAAGCCCGTAGCATGAGAGATAATCTTGTGTTTTCTGGTATTCCAGAAACTGCCGGAGAGGACGCAGAGGCAACGGTGAAAAACTTCATTAAAATCCACCTGAAGCTGCCGGAGGACACCGTAAAGAACATCGACTTCGATAGAGTACATCGCTTGGGGGGCGCGCGGTCGCGGACCGGGAGACCACGGCCTATTGTGGCCAAATTCAGTCAATTCAAACAGAAGGAACAGGTGAAGAGTCGCGGCAGAGAGCTGAAAGGAACGGACTTCAGCGTGAACGACCAGTTCCCCAAAGAGATCCTGGAACGACGCAAGGTCCTGTTCCCAGTTCGACGTAGCTTCATCCAGAAAGGCTCCCGTGCTGTCATCGCCGTGGACCGGCTCTACGTGGACGGACAGCTTTACCGCGACCCCGGCACCACACCGTGGTTATATTAACTGCACTCCAGATAAGAACCCGCTACACTCTTTTCTTATTCATTCACACTCTCTCCTTTAACATGAGTTTAAGCTAGTAATATCAATATGATGTCATAGCAGATATAACACCGTCACCCTCCGTCATTACTTCAATTGGAATGTTTCCGTTTCGTTTCTTTTCTTTTTTTGTTATCGCTCACAGTTCATGTGGTTTCTTTCTTTCTCTTGTCTTTCACTGCTGTGATCACCTACTCCCCCACTCACCTACAAACAACACCCTCTATTTCTCCATATTTTCACAACACTATCACGCAAACACATCAGCTCAACGGCAGCACATTCACAACAGCCTCACTGCACGCACAGACTTGCAGGACACATAAGCAAACCACGCTTGTTCATATTAGTGAATATTCACACACATAGTCAGACTTATGGAGCCTCTCACCACACTTCTTTTTCTCTTTCTATTTACAAACAAGGGATGTTTCCACTATTCTCTTCACCTGTCTAAACGAAACACCCAGCATACATCATTAGACATACACCACAATTATAGGGCACCTAAGGTTTGTCACATGGAATGTAAATGGAGCTGGCACCAGAGAAAAGAGGTTAAAGATATTTAACCAGCTTAAAAAACTACAGGCAGATGTTGTTTTATTACAAGAAACTCACAAACCTGTCACAGGTTTAAACGAACTTAAAACACCTGAGTTTCCTAACGTGTTTGCAGCCGGTTATAATTCTAGACAACGGGGAGTAGCAATTTTAATACATAAAAATGTTAATTTTACAGTACTCGATACAGTTATAGATCCAGAGGGTAGATTTCTAATTATTAAACTATCAATATTGAACAAAAAACTATGTATTGTTAGTATATATGGTCCAAATGTTGATGAACCCTCATTCTTCCACGGTTTTTTTAGTGCACTCTCTGAACACCTTGATTGCACACTCATTCTTGGCGGTGACCTCAACCTTGGACTAAATGAAGAAATGGATAGGCTCAACACAACAGGAACTCAGCGCAATTGGCAGTCCACAAATATAATCAAACAGTATATGAACGACTTTGGTCTTTGCGATGCATGGCGCTCTCTTCACCCCACCAGTAAGGAATATACTTTTTTCTCGCATGTTCATCACTCTTACTCTCGTCTGGATTATTTTTTGGTCAGCAGCTCACTGCTGTGTGACATTTCAGACACTGAGATTCATCCTATAGCTGTCAGCGATCATGCTCCTGTATCTTTAACACTAATGCACAAGAATAATACTACGCCAAGTAAAAACTGGAGATTTAATATATCACTACTTAAAGATGAAGACTTTATTAAATACTTTAAAAAGGAATGGACTTCATATTTAGACTTTAATGACACTCCCGGAATATCTGCTTCTGTTCTATGGGAAGCAGGGAAAGCTGTGATGAGAGGTAAAATAATTTCTTTCTCATCACACAAAAAGAAAGAAGAAAACAAAAATATTCAGGAATTAGAAAAAAACATCAAATCACTAGAAGAAGCCTACGCGTGCAACCAAGATCAGGAAACATTGAACAAAATATGCAAAACAAAACTAGAATTAAATGAAACTATTAATAAAAAAACACAATTCCTTATACAAAGACTTCGCTTGCAGAATTTTGAACACAGTAACAAATCAGGTCGATTTCTAGCTAACCAGCTAAAAATAAATAAAGAAAAAACAACTATATGTGCTGCTAAAGATTTATCGGGGAACACAATATATGATCCTGGAAGAATAAACAACATTTTTAGGGATTTCTATGAAACTTTATACTCACCACAAATAAACCCATCTAAAAATGAAATTGATCTGTTTCTTGACAACGTAACTCTTCCAAAATTACTAGACAGTCAAGCAATGGAACTGGATTCGCCACTGACGCCAAGTGAACTCCAGGAAGCCCTGATAAGTATGC
>NW_024582460.1:655756-689941 GCF_018398535.1 Haplochromis burtoni
GAGGTGCCCAGTGGAGAGAGTGGACAGCTTCAAATACCTCGGAGTTCACATCACGCAGGACCTGTCATGGTCCTGTCACATCAACACCGTGGTGAAAAAGGCCCGACAGCTCTCTACCACCTCAGACGCTTGAGAGACTTCCAACTGCCCTCCAAGGTGCTCAGGAACTTTTACTCGTGCACCATAGAGAGCATCCTGACGGGAAACATCTTAACCTGGTTCGGGAACAGCACCATGCAGGACAGACGAGCTCTACAGAGGGTTGTGCGGTCAGCTGAGCGCACCATCCGCTCCGAGCTCCCTGACCTGCACTCAATCTACAGCAGGCGGTGCTGGACCAAGGCCAGGAAGATGTGAAGGACCTCAGCCATCCCAACAACAGACTGTTCTCTCTGTTGAGGTCAGGAAAGCGATTCCGCTCCCTGAAGACCAACACAGAGAGACTGAGGAGGAGCTTCTTCCCGCAGGCGATACGGTCTCTCAATCACACCACCACACAGTACTGACCCACACATATGGTTCTTACACACACACTGGACTTTCTGGACTTTGTTTTTGCACAACACTGGTCACTATATTCTTCATTTCCGGTTAATACTTGTACAGCTGCTGTTATTGTGTATATATTTATTTATATTTAGATTTCTTCATACATTCTTATATAGTTCTATATTGTGTATTTTGTTGTACAGTTATTTTATTTTCAACTTTAATTTATATATTTTATCTTATTCTTTCCCAGTTAAATTTACCCTTCATTCTAATTTGTGTTGTACAGTTATTTCATTTTTAACCTTAATTTATATTGTATTCCTTCCTAGTAAATTTACCCTTTTTAATTTTTCATATTTATTTCCTATCTTATTCATAGCCTTTTCCTTTTTTGTTTTCTTTAGGTCACGAGCAGTTGTCCAAGCATTTCACTGCATATCGTACTGTGTATGACTGTGTACGTGACAAATAATTAACTCATTCACTGCCATTGACGTCTATAGCCGTCAATTGCAGTGAATGAGTCAATGGGTTTAACTCATTCACTGCCAGCCATTGGCAGTGAATGAGTTAATAAGATTTTAAAAAACAAACCCAGAGAAGTTTTTCTACTAAGCATTTTAGAGTTTCACAGCTAAAAGTTTACATTTTGCTAACTACAAGTTACCTTTTAAATGTAGTCGTGTCATTCTTATCAACCTTGATCCTCGCGACAGCAGAGCGTGTCTCACTATATTTAGATTCCTAAAATTCTACGAGGGACAAATGAGCTCTGTGTTAATTGTCATAATACATCCATCAGTTTATCTATTCATCTTCTTAACCATCTCTCCAATTCAGGGTGCCAGACATGCTGGAGCCTAGCCTAGCTATCATCCCAGGTAGGTCGCCTGTCCATCGTAGGCCACTAAACATAAACGGTTTTATGATGATTTAATTTTTATTCATTTATATTGACCATTCTTAAGAGAATGACATGTTTAATAGTCCTATATTAGTAGTAATACAATATTCCCAAAGCAGCCTACAAAAAACAGTTTCAAGAGCTGATTTCAACAGTTCAACAGCTAAATATTATGTTGTATTTATAATTAAATGGCTTAAAGAAGGAATCATTCTTGGAACAACTAAAGAAATAAAATTTATGCATGACTTTAATTCACAACGCCTCAAATCCTTCATCAGAGTGACCAGAAAAAATACTTGATTAATGAACTATTTTGTCTCGTGTTTGGACCTTTCCATCTCTGTGCCCCAGTACTGGTATTGAATGAAATCAGAAAAATGTTAGCCAGTGGTACTGTAGCTCCAGCCCTAAGTGTGCTTATCCAGATTCCTCATCCCTGGTCCTCACTTGTTGTCTCTCACTCCCATACATTTTAGATGACAGAGAAATATTCACACAAGCACACCAGTGGATTTATCACTTTTTTGTGATTTACTAGAGCTGCAGAATTCCTGCATGTTGCGGCTGACGTACAGCAGTATATCAGACAGAAACGAGAATGTGTGTCTGTGCAGACACAACTATGTGTGCATTCTTTTCTTTCTGTGTTTGCAGAAACTTTCCACAGGAAGGAATCTTACCTTAAACAACATAAGTCTCGTAACAACAGTTCAATCATGCTACCACTAATCCCAATTTGAAGCTCATCTGGAAGGATGCTCTTTAAGTATTAATTCAAATATTTTTAGAGATTCTGCCTCTATTAAAGAATCAAGGCACTTTATATTCTATTTTTGTGCTCTTACTAAGCAGCAAAGCAGGCAGACAGAATTTCCCAAAAGCAAATATTTATGCATGTTTGCCGTCTCCTTGTCTGTATGAGTTAGATTCCCAGATTAGATTTGATTAGTTATTTACTGTGTAGTTGCTCAGATATGTTCCCCTTAAATAGGCATCTTTATGCAGTGGGTATGAACACAGATGCTGTAAACACTGTTCACTTCAATGAGGCACATCCAAACAAAAAGTTGGTCCAGTGTATGAAAAGTGGAGCTTGAGCTCTGAAGGTTATTTTTAGCTTCTTGTAAGTTTTGAAGTTTAAAATTTAAACTGTTTAGTAAATTATTAACAGTGTATTAAACACCTCTATAAATTATGCTTTCATAACAAAATGATCGAATCCTGATGAAACCCGTCTTTCCTATGTGTGAAATGTTCTCTGGTAATTATTCGATAATAACGTTACCCTCTGATAATCATCTATAATCTGCAGACGTTACGCAATCAATGCTAGATATAGAAGAGACCACCTTTTCCCTGCTGATTATAGATGATTACTGTCTGATTATGAAGGGACAGATGTGATGAGGTCATGGAAACGTTCTTTTAGACATCACAACAAAAAGAGTCAACTGGCATCAACGTGTGTTGATCACTACATGAAATAAAATGTTATCAGTCAAGTTTAAAACCAATGCTGCATAACACAATTTTTATTTAAACATTAATTTAATCATTGCTCTTCATTAAAATTTCCTTTAAGATGTTTTTTTTTTTTTTGATTCAGTAAAATAGCATAAATGAACTTACATTTATATGATGATTTTCTAAGTACTTCTTCCTCCACATAGTTGCAGGGGGGATCATCTGATTGTTGGGTTTTTCTTATATATTTGAGTTTTTACCTTATATCATTAAATGCCTTTTGAGAATTATTGTGAATTGGAACTGTATCTATAAATCTGAAATAATATTAAATCGCATTAATTGAAATTATGTCATTTTAATAATCAATCGATCCTCATGTCCTTGGTGATCCACTTGTTAATATGGCACAATATGTTTGATGGTTGATGCGTCATAAGAAGTGTAACTGTGTAACAAAGAAGTGTGTTTGAGCTTATCCTCCAACATGTCACACACAAACATACTGTTCATGCCACATTTATTTACTTCATATCTTGTTACCTATAGTTACAGGAGAATTTCACCACTTGTGTTAATCAGCTAGTAGGTACAGAGGACAGCTATTATTTTGACTGCCACCTTCTCTCAGCTTTACATTTTAAAAGAGCATCTGCAAGCTAGTACAACTCCACAACACTTTCCACGAGTGACATCACCAAAGCTCGCAAAAAACAAAAATGTAAATACAACCACAGATTTTCATCATTAAGCACATTTGGGAGTATACAGAAATAGGACAAAGACACGTGTTCTTTTACATATAATATGTAGTTTTTTATCATCACAGTATACATTTAGATAAGACATTGTAGAATGTGTGGCCACCAAAAATTTGGTAAGGTGGTTTTCTTTAAAAAAATATCCTACTCCGTTTAACATAACTGTGTCATGACTCCATGACAATTACTACTTCTACTAATATTAACAAATGCCTAAAATTCCCACGAGAACTAGTCAGTCGGTGTTTTCACAGTGCAGAGATCATGTCAGGATGTTTAAACAGCAGAGGCAGTTGTTACCATGATAAAGTGTTGAGATATACACCGGGTTTTACTCACGTGAATAAACAGACATCAGTGTCAACCATGGGCTGTTGTACAAACATATGGTATTAAATAGTGAGTTGGAACTTCAAATGACTATATAAAGCTTTTTTTCCATTACCACTACATTGTGAGGCCATAAGTCAACATGATGGAAAATAACCAATCTGTGACCCTAAACCTAAAACTAACTGCAAAGCCAATCACTACAGTATACGTGCTACTTTATTGTTGTTCCAGCTGTACCAGGGTCAATTATTACTTTACATTTATGACTGTATAAAATTGTACAACATTTAAACTTGGAGACTCTACTCCTATACACAAGGGAATTGGGGCATTATTTTAAAAAGTGCTTGATGTATTAATTTAAATATTCAGGTCTGTACATAGCTAAACTAGTAATCTGTGCCGCTCCATTGTGAAAATGTTCCAGTGGCACCAGTTTTCGTGTCTGTTGGCTGGAGGTAGCTTTCAATAGTTTTCTGTTCTAAGTATCAAGATAACCTGGTCACAGCTTCTAGATCAGATTGTGTTTTGCAAAGAATCCAGAAGGAAAATGTCACAATGCAATGATGTATTTACATTTATAAACATTCAATCAGTCTGTAGAACATTTCACCTGATGAATGCAGAAATGGGAAATATATAAATATTTACAAGAGTGACCACATAAGCCCAGAAATAAAGAGCAAGTATCAAAAACAGAAGAAAAAAAACGACCTCACATGAACCTTCATCAGACATCTTCAAAACCATTCTTCCTTCCTTATCTAGAAACCCCGGACACCCCAGCAAACCTATCATTCCCAGTGTGAGCCCTAACTGACTGTCGATCTTTGGCACCTCCTTCAAGCTTTTCCTTCTTTCGTCCTGACTAAGCACCACCAGCTAACACCTGACTGCTGTCAGCCATGTCATAGCTTCTCTTCTCTTTCTTCTCCTGAGCAGCGTTACTCTGTTGTTGGCACAGATCCTGGATCAGTTTGGATTTGAGAAACCGCCTATAGGAGTCTTTCTCCATCAGTGTGTAGATCATCTTCTGGGCATCATCAAAACAAGAAGGGCAGGCGTTCTCGACGTTCTGTCTTGTTTTTTCTCTTGTCGCTGCATCTAAGTTTACCTAAAAGGTCACAGAACGAAAGAAAAGTGAAACGTACTGATGTAATGTATTCACTTATCAAGAGCCTAAACTTTTAAGCTGCCACAGAGAAACAGCAACTGTTTTTGGTAATAGAGATCATTGCTGATGCGAGGCAGGAGAAACACATGGGCTTATCAACAAAATGAAGACGTGAAAAAAGTAGAAAGATATCTTAAAGTAAAGGTGGACTATTTTTTTACTTGAAGGTAAATGTTCAGGTATAGTATTGGGGTGTGGTGAGTCATATTTTACCTACACAGCAAGTAATCTTCTTTTTATGTTGAAGGATTTTACTCTTATTAATCAAATTGATTTTGTTTGTCATTTGTTGTGATTACCTCATTAAGAGCATCTGCACCAATATATTTCTGGTAGATCTGCTTGGCTCTGGTTGCTAGCTTGGTAGGTGCAGTCTTCGTGTAGTCCTCACAAGCCATCCAGAAGTCCATGTTTTCCTCACTGAACTCCGACTTTAGGAAGCTGGTGAAGACTGTGCGGCCCACTAAACACAGAAAGAAAAATGTGTCTCTTTTGATCATACTGTACTCAACAGCCACATAGTCCATTTATTCATTTATTTAACTTAATAACTTTAGTTAATATATATTCGTTATTAATAAACTATTAATTAATAACATTACAATTAGTAATGTTGTTTACTAGTTGGTAAATTTTTTGCAAACCAGCTGGAACTTCCCAGTACCCATCAAGATCATGTTCACAGATAACCTTTGTAACACACATGCACATGTAAGTAGGCCAGTGACATGGCGATTGTGTAATTCTTCTTTCCTTGTTTTTTTTTTCTCTTAGGTTTAGATACAATTTTGGTCAGAATTGTGGCACAGCGCAATTTAATTATATAAACATACATTTTAACACTACAAATGATTAGTAAAGACTATTCTTTTATTGTGAAATAAGTCTTTTCCAAAGTTTAATTAAGTCTCAGTTTAAACATTGTCGTCATTGTAAAGCATTGCCAAAAAGATAAAGCAGTGTGTTATTGAAGCAAAATGAATAAGCCTCACCAGAGTGTAATAAATGCTCTAATATAATGGTGTGGCAGCCTTTGCACTCATCAAAGCCAGTCTAAATTTTCTAATTTGGCTGGCTGCCTGATGAATAATGCAGCAGAATTAGCTAGAGCAGTCCAATTTCAGGTAGGAGAACCTGCCCAGACTTAGTCAAAAATTATGCCACCTCCCCAATAGGAGTTTAAATCAGCTCCCAACTGCACATTAGTTGCCAGAAAAAAATGAATCATGAATACATAAGTTCTGAGTGCTGGGTAAGAATTTTACCAGCCTTATTTTTTGGCAGCGTGTCCAAGTGCTGGACTCTAGTTTTACATTGCTTTGTAGCATGACACGAACACGCCACTGATTTACTTTATATTAAAAAGCTACATCTTGTCTCACATGTCTAACATGACTACAAGAAGAGTTTGAGGAGACCTTTGAGGTCTTAATATGTTAAACAAATGAAGGAGCAGTAGCAGCTGACAGATGTAATAGGGACAGCAGAAGGAAGCCATAACTATGTTGGAGGTCATGGAAAGATGCAGGTCAGAACTCCGCTGGTTTCTGCAAGGCCGTTGCTCCCCATGCACACGCAGACAATATGATTCTCAGAGGTCTTATGCATCCACACACACACAGAGACACACGCAGAGACACACACACACACGTGCACACTCTACACTGGTCAGCACGCCCTGAGAGGCCCTCTAGTAGTGCCTCGTGACACGTAGCAAAAGCTAGAGCATGAGAATGTGCTGGAAAGTGCTTGAGTGTGTGTGTGTGTGTGTGTGTGTGTGTGTGTGTGTGTGTGTGTGTGTGTGTGTGTGTGTGTGCGCTCCATTTGCGTGTTTGTGTGTCCCAGCCAAGTCCCCTTAACTTTCTTTTAACAGCAGTAATGAGCACAGTGATGATACTTAATTAGCCAAACCCAACCATCTGCTACGCTGCAGCTTGATTTTCAGCATCTCTTTTGGGATTAGCAAAGCCTTACTGTCAACCCTTAGAGTGATATGCTAAAGCCAGTATTTCCCATGATTGCAACTGTATTGTACTACATGAAAATGATTAAATATATAAAGCCACAGGCACATTTTGTTGAGAACAAATGAGTGAAGCTTCTGTCGGACAGCTGATGGCATTATTAATATTGGGATGCCAAAGTCAGAAGTTCCTCCAGCTAGCTTTGGATTAAAAGCCTCATCTGACTTGTTCTGATTCAGATCCAGTCTTTTATGAGTGAAACTAATGTAACACTTACCTTCACTGTTCAGCACATGGCTGAAAGACTCCTTCCATTTCTCCACCTCAGCTGTATTAGGCACCCTAAAACACAAACGATCAATGCCATTTTAAGTAAGGTTGCACAGCAAAACATTTTTACATAAAGTACATATGGACATTTTCACCTTATCTCTAATCTAGTCTTTTTGTAGTGCTTTCTCCAAAAAGGTGAAGTAGCCACCAAACATCTCTTAACAACATAGCAAAACAAAGATATCTGTATGAGATATCTTTTGCTGTAAATAGAACGACACATTCAAATCCCAGTCGCAAAAATGCAATTATCAAAATGACAGCAAATCAAATCATGCCAACGCACATCATCTGACAGCAGCAAGCCCGGACTATAGTAAAATGATCATTTTCAGTTATAAAAGACCAATATATAATCAGCATTTAGAATCATAATTTGCATTATGTACAAGGTTATATAAGCGCCATCGAGTCTTTGTGTTGTGCATAGTGATTGATATTGCTGCTGTGCAATTTTAGCAGGAAAACTGAATATTGATCATCCATAGCTGTCTCGGGATGCTGCTAAAAAGCAAAGGTCAATGTGAGCAGGGTCAATGCAAACGTTCTCATAAAGAACAATAACAGGCTTCCTGTGGGAAGACGTGCTCTGGAAGTGTAGAGAAATCTGATAGATGGGTTGGCTCTTCGGTAACATAATTCTATTTCAGAATTTATGCAGCATTTATCAACTATAAAAGCTTAATGACTGTTAGCCACACAAGTCATCACATCTATGTCCAATTACAGGAGGCACTGGCTATACCACTGGTCCAATATATTTAAAAAAAGTACTAAATCATTTATTTTCCATGAAATGAAATGGTTCTTCAGCCTATTGCGTCAAAGTGAGCTCATCTTCTACGTGGAAAGATCCATCCATCTATTTTCTAATCACCTCCCTATCTCTTTCCCAACAAGCCTCAGATAACAGAGATGTCCTGCGAGTTTCAGTCATTCATTTAGAGGCACATCAATATTAAGGGTCTGCAACTTGAATTGAAGCACGAGCCAGGATTTTCTTATCTGTACCGTGTTAGGCGCTAGTCACTGAGTTTAAAGTCAAAAATAAACTTAATTTAGCTCTGCATCAGTCTGAAGGAGACTGATCTCAAACAGACACCGCCATCACATTTTTAAGCAGTTTCAACTCCTTCAGATTGGAAACACAATATACTTTTTAAGGCAGCATTTGTGGCAGGCTTGGATTTAGTTTTCATCATAAAAATTATCTCTTTCGAAGGAGGCTCAATGTGCGACTTAGCGCATAGAACACATCTTTTAAACAGCAAATTCAGCTGAGAGAGGCTTGTTCCTCTAACCTTTTTGCAGCAGCTGTGGTTGATTTTTCTTTCATCTGCTTCTGATCTGCTGCTTGAGGTTCAGGCTTCTGGAGTAAGAAGCTTATTTTGTGCTTGATGTCTTTGGCACTGTGGAGAGGCAGAACGAGAGGACCGTGAGCAAAATGCATTTCAGAAAATGTCAGTGTGTTTCCATTAGTGATATCTGCGCACAGACTTCCTTTATCTATGTAAACAAGTGGTTAACAGCTTGTCAGCTAGTTCCTCTTTTTCCACGTTTAAATTGAGATTTTGAGTTGCTGCTGTAAAATAACAGCTCTTTCATTTTTTACATGTACACACATCATATTCAAAAACAATGTTTTAATTTTTTCTCTTTCTGTCTTTATTTTTTCCCGAATTAATGTTTTTATCCACCTGTTGTTCAAGGAATATTGCACTTACCTTTTCAAGCATGTCGCAGGCAGTGTTGCAAGTCCTTTACACATGATGGAAGGTTAAAAATCTAAAAATCCAAAGTCAGTTCTGTTGTTTTAAGTGACAACAGAGAGGCAACCACACGGTTGTGAGCAGCAGTGTTTTTGCAAGAGTCCTTCAGTATCACACAGCAAGCTATGGTTGTCTCCACCCCCAGCAGTGGTTTTATACCTCCAAAATGGATTGACAATCCCACCAGACGGGCGAGGGGTGGGGGAGTGTAAGACAGTTAGAAAGGGACAACAGAGAGGGAGGAACAGAGGGAGAGAAAATAGGGGAACATTTACAACAGATGGGATCGTATGTAACCACAATAAAAGGTGTTTTCCACTGAGGGATTTAAGGCATTAGAGAAACTGGTGAAGTCATACATCACGTGGAAAAAAACAGAGCTTTTTCAAACTGAGCAAATCTAAAATCCAGACCTGGAAATTGTTGTTTTCAATGTATTCTGTGAGGTCATTGTTGGAAAATGTGACCTTTGTTGCTGGACCTACTGTCAACTCAGCTTACAGCAGCCAGTGTTTATATTCAAGCATTAACAACCATTTTTATAATGCTGTACCTAAAGAGAATTATGTGCTACATAGCATTATTAATAATGTGATGCATGCAATAAACACATTTCAGTAAATTAGATGATTTCAGGATTCAATTATAATCTCATCAAATCAATACTTGCCTTGAATGTTTTGCAGTAGATCTGTCCAACAGGACACTTGTATCAAAAAGGGTGTAAGCCACAACTCCCTACCAGACACAAATGTTATAACATTTATAATATACAGTAATAAGCATCATGAATGACAGTTTATTATGTGTTACGGAAAACAGTAATGGTTTCATTCCAACAATTTGACCATTAGAGATTTATTTACAGTAGATCTCTTAAAAGCATCAATATGGGACTTAATCCGATGCGTTCTTAATTGGCACTCTCTGAGGCTAGTTCCAATGAACACTGCAGCCATTATGACTGTTTGTCTCCTTTTTGTTGGCTTACTGCTAATCAGAGTCTTTTCTCTCTACTTAGCAACTCGTGTCATGACATGATAACTACCTTGGAGCTGTTGTTTTGAAGAGTTTACAGCCTGAAAATGAATCATTCTGAAAAGTAATTATGCAGTTTTCCCATTCCTCCATAAATGAATAACTGTCTCTCTGTGTAATTCTAATTGTCCTCATTGGGTTTCTCATTTCAGGATTTGGTTTATAATTGTAAATACAAAACAATACTCAGAGTTTCACTTTCTGGGTTCTCAGTGGTGGTTTGACTGTGCCATTAGCTCTGTGGAAGTCTACAGTCGGGGATCATATAGCACATATCACATGGACACGTAGTCAGAACAACAGAAAATGCTGCCAATGCTTAGCTAGTTACAGGTAAAAATAGAGATACGTTACAGTGACAAAGAAGTGAAAGCAACCTATAGGAAAGGATGCGGTTTTTTCTCTCTTAAAGCTACAGTATGTTTAGCTTTCACATCGAAGTTCTGTCGTTATAGTAGGTGTGGCCATGTCCTGCTGACAAAAGCCGGCCCTGAACTATTGTTAGCAAGGCTCAGATCAGCTATTATATTCCTCATGTTCATTTTATACTGTAGTTTTTTATCACAGTGGATACATTACAAATCATTTTCCTCAAGATGTGTGAGTGTATTAACTGTTTTAGCACTATGGCAAGAAAAACATCTGAGATCACCAAGAAGGGAAGACCACCTCCCACAATGACAAGAGCAAGAGTTTGATATGAGCAGACGAGTTCAATATGAAACTCGGCATGTCTCTCCAGAGACAGTACATGTGAGAAAAAACAATTGTTTTGATAATTACACAACCCTGATTTCATTCGTCAAATTACTTGCGCAAGTTTAGAGTCAACATTCTCTGTCTTTTAAACTTCTTCAGTTTGTTTCATTTTCTGAGTCTCTGAGCTCAGTCAAAGTCATTGAATACATGTGGTTTAATAATGCACTGTAGAAAGCAGCAGGTTAACCTTGTGAAGTCATTATAATAAACCTAATCCTAAAACATTCTATGAAGGACAGGTAGAGAGCAAGTCAGAGAGCAAAAAGAGACACAGGAATGCTTTTAGTTTAGGTTTTGCATGCAGGTCTTTTACTTATAATTTTTCATCCTGTAAAGATGCTTTAGTTTAGCTGTTGATTTCTTTCACTGCTGTCAGTTAATGGTAAATATCTTACCACCATAAAAGTGTATAAACTCTCTTTAACCAGAAAGGGTATGTTTTTATCTGGTCTGTTTGTTTTGTTTAATCACCCGTTATTAGGTGTGTGTCAGGGTAAGTCGTTTTTAAAAGGTGACCACACACCACTATGCTTATGTAATCTCCAACCTTATCAGAAATGGGACTCTAATTATCTAAGACAGAAGAGGAGAAGCTTACTATTTCTATAGTGCTGTTGTGCTTTTGCACATTAAATGCCACAGAAAGGGGTGTTTACAGGTTCTATAAAAAGTATCACTGTGCAGAATATGAACCATATCAAACACATTTTGTTTTGTTTACATTTTGCCTTCCTCACTACTTTTCTCACTACCTTAGAAGATCATTTTATAGCACTGAGAACTTCAGTTTTTCCTCTTACTGTAGATCAGAACTGTCAATAATCTTGACAGTTCTGATCAAGTATAAAAACAACAACCAACTTAGTCAAACTCCAAGAAACGGCAGTGCAACACTAAACCGGCTGACCCTATTGAACTCAACCCACTCCACTTCTCATTGTCATCCAACTGTCAATATGGGACAAAATGTGCCGCTACAAATTTCAGCAAATTACACACAGACCTTGAATTACTGTGTGACGCAATGAGACTCGGGTAAGGTACTGTCTCATAGCTGACCCTGTTCCTATTGTTTCCAAAAAATCTGAGCATTTTAGTCTACTCTTCAGTCGCTGGATGGTCATTACCATATAAGGTGCCCAGGGATTGCTAAGCTTGTAAATTAGTAAATGTTGTCTTTATCAAATAAAACTAAACCCAGTAAATTCAAACCAGTGGAAGGTTGGAATCTTATGAAACGCTGCCCTGAATTGTTTGGATGGAAATCAAAGTCCCCCACACGACTTGATTTGTGGCTCTGACGAGTCCTCTGCCGCAATTTCCTCCTACTTTACGTCTCCAAGCATCTCCTTTAGAACTTTTTATGACTTCAAGCAATATTCAATCATCCATGTATCTATCCTTGAATACAGAAGCCGGTAAACCAGCACAAAGTGATTTTTTGAGGATGCAGCCAAGTGGCTGTTGTTATGGTAATTCTTTTTTTGAGTTTCTGACGGCATTGTTAATTTAAAGGTAAGGAGTCACGAATGGTGGAGGATATTAATGCAGATAGGCATGTTTTAACAAATAAGTCACAAACTAAAATGGAATACTGAACAAAAGAGGCTGCTTTGTGTTCTAAAGCACTGCATATCAATCAGGGGTTAAAATCATTATCCTGCGACCTGTAATTATTTTTGAACAATAAGCCTGCAGAACAGCAATCAGATTGCAAAGAATAAACCTGAAATTGGAAATTTACCCACCCCAGTGTTCCGTGCTTTCCCTCTGGCCAGTTGCAATTGCATCCAGCCCACACACTCTAAGCTTGTTTTCTAATAGTATATATGACTATGTTTCTTCATCAGCAGCAGCACAAAATAAGCAGAAGAAACATCTTTAAATGTGTGTATTGAAAAACGTAACCCCGTAAAACCTGGACCATGAAATAGATGCCTGAAAATTCTAATCTTAACCTAAACCCCTCACACTTAAATAAATATATACATATACATATAAGATCTAATTTGTTGTCATCTGTAATCACACTGATGATGTAGAGAACTCATGAAAGCTCATGTAGCAAATGTAATATACTTAGCGTTACAGCGGTGAGCAACCCAATGAGAACTCAGTACAGGTAATGATATACACTGGCTGTATCCCAATTCAGGGTCTGCAGCCTTAAATGCCGCATGTTAAGGCCGATTACGTCACCGCGATGCGACGAAGGCTGTCCCAATTCGAAGGCTGCTCGAAATGCGGCCCTCAAATGCGTCCTTCATTTCCCTGAATTTTAAGGACGTGGCGGTGTAGACTTCGTGGCCCAACATATCCCAGAATGCATAGCGCGGCGGTGGGTGTGAATAATTTTGCCGAAAAAAACGGCGGATGAGGGGCGCCCGAAGAGTAAACTTTAAGTAAGTACTGAATATTATGTCACTTATTTATGTGCAAATGTTTAATAACGAAGAACATTAAAACATTACTGTTGGACACATGTCGGCAAAGTTATGTGACATTAGTGACGTTTATACTAACTTGGTTTTAAAGCCTTTACTTTAAAATATACGCCGTTCAATAGCTGAGCTTAATCCTACAGAGAATGATCAAAGCTCATGTAGAAAGAAACTAACAAATGAACAAAGGATTTTCTCCTTCATTTCTGTCAAACAAAGCTGTACGAAACGTTTCCAGCTGTTAGTATCATGGTTGCTAGGCAACTTGGGCAGCGCAACGGAGGCTAGACCGTCCCATTTCACAAGCCTCGCACTTCCGACCTTAGCGGTCTTTGAGTACGTGGCCCTTGAGGATCGTTGAGGCTGCTTACTTTGAGGCTGCGTACTTTAAGGCTGCAGAACCTGAATTGGGATACAGCCACTGATTAGGTATAATATTATGACCACTGACAGGTGAAGTGAATTCCCTGATTATCTCTTCATCATGGCACCTGCTAGTGGGTGGGATATATTAGGGAGCAAGTGAACATTTTGTCCTGAAAGTTGACGTGCATGGGCAAGCATAAGGATTGAGTTTGACAAACTGTGATGGCTAGACCCCACAACACTTGTGGGGTGTTCTTGGTCTGCAGTTTTCAGCATCTAAAAGCAGTCCAAGGAAGGAACAATAGTGAACCAGAGACAAGGTCAAGAGCGACCAAGGCTCACTGATGCACGTGGGGAGCGAAAGCTGGTCGGTGTGGTCCCATCCATCAGATGAGCTACTGTAACTCACTTAGCTGAAAAAGTTCATGCTGGTTTTTATTAGACAGAAAGATGTCAGAATACACAGTGCATCACAGTTTGTTGTGTATGGGGCTGCATTAGTTGCAGCCTGTAGGTTTCTTATCTGGGGAACTTTCAGGTCAGTACTGCAGGCGCAATGTTTTCACTTCCCTGTTTGCACCTGGTGCAGTTTTATGTCAGGAGAATAAATAATCTGCCGGTAGGTAGACTGTGACTGTGACAGCTGGCTGCCGGCGGAGCTCCTGGGCACGTCACTGCAACCCCCCCTGGCTTATGCTCCGCGGCTGCTGAGTGATCCCTCATCTGGGACTCTCCTCAGCTCTTTCTGGGATAGTTCTGAGGGCCTCCGGATGTCTGGAGTCTTGATCTCCTCCATACCTGCTTCATGCCCTGGTGGACGGGGCTGTGGCTCCCCACACCCTCTAACAGATCATTACATGAAGGAACTTTTTTAAAAACAAGTGCGTTCATGCTCACAGGTGTACACACGGGTGCTCACACACACAAATTACACCCTCTTTGGCTCCTACCATAAAGCACACTGTGCGCTGTCGATCTTACGTGCTGCACAATAATATTTAACATTTAGTATTTACTGTTATATTCCCATATATCATTGTGATGTTGTTTATTCTATTGCTCTAGTCTTCTTCTGCTTGTTTTCTTTTTTCTTTCTCAACAGGTGATCCAGGAAAAGAAAGAGAAAAAAAAAGGACACAAAGACAAAGGTGATGAAGCAGATTTTCATTGTCTTTTCTCTCTGTCTCTTTTCTCCTTTTTCTTTCCCTGCTACAGTGCCAGACAGGACACAAAAAAAGAAAAAGGTAGACTGTGACTTTAAAATCTGTTTCTTTCCTTTCTTTTGTTATTTCTCTTAAATATTGAAATAGTGAGTATGTTTAACATAGAATAGAAGGGAGATGATTAGGCACCTCAGATGAATATGTGTAAGCTTGATGTATCAGTCTTTGTGAGCACTTTTTAAAGTGTTGGCTCTCAAACTGAGCAAGCTGAGCAGGTTGTTTTGACCAGCTCATTAATCTCGACCCAAAGGGACAGACTAATCTGTCTTGCTCACAGATAATATATAATCAAGATTAACTGATAAGCAAGCTGAGGTTTGTTCAAAGTCTGGAGGATAACCTTCTGATAAATGCATCCTTGAAAATGAGGATCATTTCCTTCTTTCCTTCTCTTTGTCCCAGCGACTTTTTTCGCATGACCTCATAGCCAAAGCTGCAGCCATGCATTATTTTTCCCTTTGATCTGATACCTTGCAGCAGCTTTAATTCTTGTCTCCAAAAGTTCTAAGAGCGTACCTTTCAGATTTGCAGCCAACATGTGGAGGCATTTAAACAACGGAGGGCTGCCAGCAGTTCCCTTTTAAGGTAGAATGATTTCCAAACAGTGAGAGCAGTCCTTTTAAAATTGGACGCACTCAGGGAGGAGATTGTTAGCATTGTTTGTGCTTTTGGTGGATGGTATTTTCCCGGCGCCCCAATCATCTTCTGATTGCTTTTTTTTTTTTTTCTTTTACAAGTTTTGCAGTGCATTTTCAAGGAAAATAACTACTACAGCTTAAAACCACCGATTTCTACAACTTATTTACAGAAAACTTTGAGGAACATGACACTTCTTCATTTGCACGTTGTATTTGTGAATGTGTCTGAATAGCATAGGCCTTTAATATGCATCTGCGGACACTGCAAGGCTTAAAATAGAGATTTGCACCCAAGCATTAAAATGGTGTTCTGTCAAGAGAAAGCCAATTCGCCGACTACATGCTCATAAGTGAATGAAGCACTTTTAGCCATTCTATGTTAGCTGCAGGTTAGAAAATGTGCTTATAATAATACTGTAAAATGTAGGGCTTTTTGTAAAATGTAAATGAAAGCTGACTATAATAACTCGAAGCTTATTTCATTTTAAATATAATCATCAAAAGAAGAAGATTTTGACCATGTTTACCCATGTGCTGCCTCTTCTTTTAAAAACACTCAAAAACAAGGATTTGATAACTGAACATTCCAGTTGCTGTAGTTTAGAAACGGAACTGTTTTGTCTCCTCAACGTTCAGGAAGCTCTTTGTCATATTTTGGTTTCTCAGTCAGCCAAAAGTTTTTCACTTTCAGGTTGGAACTGCAGATAGGCCAGTTTAGCACCTGGACCCTTTTTTTTTTTTTTTTTAACAGCGCAATGACGTGCAGAATCTGGGTGGACATTTTGTTCCTGAATTAAACAAGGCCTTCCCTGAAAACAATGTCATCTGGATTGCAACACAGTATGTGGCTCCATTCCCAAACCTGTGTTTGTAACTCAGTATCAACAGCGCCGTCACAGATGTGCAAGTTACCCATGCTATGTAGTCGTTTAACGTCAAAGTTGCTGGTCTTTGAATTGTGTGACGCTAACATGCCAGATGGTCCCGTTCTTCTTTGGCCCAAGGGATGTGCTGTCCCCGATTTCCAAAAAAGAATTTCAGCTTTTGATAGGTGCGATTGTGCCGTGTCTGGTGTTTGTTTATAAATGTTTTCTGTTGCGCGCAAGACTTTTCGCTTGCTTTTTTGGGGTTTCACTGTCAGTGGATTTCAGAGGTCTTCCTGAGCTCATGAGCTGACATCTGCTACAGATTTTCAATGCAGTGCTGTCTGAGGGCCTGAAGCCATCCAAAAATATTGTTCAGCCTTGTGTCTGGAATACATGCAGCTTGTGGGGATAGGTTAATTGGATAATCCAAATTCCCATTAGGTGTGAATGTGCGAGTGAATGTGAGTGCGAATGGTTGTCTGTTCCTGTGTGTTAGCCCTGCGACAGACTGGCGACCTGTCCAGAGTGTACCCCGCCTCTCGCCCTATGACAGCTGGGATAGGCTCCAGCACCCCCCGCAACCCTGAAAAAGGATAAGCGGAAGCGAATGGAGGGATGGCAAAACTCCCTTTGTAGTTTAACAATGAAAAAATCTGTTTCATCTGTTTATGCACACCAGTTGACTGAGTGCCAAAGCACCTTTATATTTTCACCTTTCTTATGTTATTTTAGTAATTCAAGCACATCTTAAATATGATTTTTGTCTTTCACTTTTAGTTCTCTTTTACACAAGTGCTCAACTGTTTTTGTCTCCATGATGCTGAATGGGTACCATATAACACCCCGGCAGCTCACAGGAGTGCTGAGCGACTAAAACCAAGCTTCACAAATCAGACCGAACAGTTCAGCAGCTTTTTATATAACATATATTTTGTTTCTCCTTCACGGTTTGGCTTTCCAAATAATGGTGTGGGGTCAGGTAAAATGGCTTTGCTTGGTTTCTGTCAGCATGGAACTGATAATGAATTTCGCCATGCTATCTCCTGCTGCTAACCAGACAGCAGGATATGATCAGCGCACCAGAGGCCAGGCTTACACAGCAGCAAGGTGATGATGGCTCTGTGTGTTCCTGGCACACGTAGAGCTTCACACAGACGTGTGTGCTTCTGGAAAATGCACAGAGGATCCTAATTTGAATTACACACATAAAGACAGCAGTAGAGTAAACATTAAGTCTAGGTACTAAATTCGATGGCATGATTTGCAAATATACATTATTTTATCTACTAAATGTTGCTCAGTTTTCAATTTATTTTGCATATAAAACTTTCTTAATATATTGATATTGAGAAGAAAGGGGGGGGGGAAAGGCTACAGTGTACCTTTGGCGTTGTCTTATTACTTCCTGGATCGATTATTGCAACTCTTATTTGGTCTCCCCAATAAGTTCCTCCATAAACTTCAACTTCTTCAGAATTCTGCAGCTCGGGTCATAACTCATACTCCCTTAAGAGACCATATTACCTCAATTCTTCTACAGCTTCAGTGGTTGCCTATAGAAGCCAGGATAAACTTTAAATCTTAGTTCTCACTTTTAAGTGTATTCATAACCTTGCCCCTCCTTATCTCTGTGATCTGCTTCATATCACCACAGTTTCCCGCTCTCTCAGATCTTCATCTGCCACTCATCTTGTTGTTCCTTCTTCTCACCTTACCAGTATGGGACACAGAGCTTTCAGTCGCTCTGCTCCTCGGCTCTGGAACTCACTTCCTTCAGCCTTAAGAAATATAGAGTCCCTTCCCTTATTTAAGTCACAACTCAAAACCAAAGGATGGGTACCGGTATCATGGCACCGGTTCTGACATAAACGGTAGTAACCAGACCGAAAAGCAGCGCACATTTCGGTGCTTTATTTCGGTGCTTTTTTTTCCTGAGCTGTGATACACTTTAGATTCTAGCCAATCATTTTACGTTTCCGAGGATAGTAGGCGGGGCCAGGTATGTACGTTCTTTTAGAGCAGAGCTACAGATTAAAAATGCCAAGGCGAAGCGGTCAAAAGTCTGGCTGTACTTCACAGCAAAATATGCAAACTCAGCAGCCAACAAGTGCTTTAAGCTGATACTGTGATACTGTGCAAAGGAGGTAACACCTCGAATCCGATGAAACACCTGGCGACGCATAGCGGGTTTTTTTAAAAGCCGAGAAATGCGCCGTATTTGATAGCTTGCTGCGAGACCTCACACCGAACGCATAGCTACATGCGGCTGTCTTCTTGTTTGATGGCAGATACTCCCTTCACCCTGGCCAAAAAGGCTAAAATGACCAAAGAAAAAGTGGAAAACAGTTAAACATGAGAGGTTTTTGGACAAAGTTTGTGTTTTTTCCATTGTTTAAGCACTGCTTCCAGCCAAGAGTGATACCATAAATCCCCTATAGCTGCAGAAAAGGCTAACATTGTTATCTTTTTACAAAAAAACAGCTGAACATAAGAGGTTTTTAGACCAATTTTGTGTTCTCCATTCTTTAAGCACCGGTACCGGTTTGGCACCGGTATTGGATAAAACCTAAACGATACCCATCCCCTACTCAAAACCTACTTGTTTAAACTGGCTTACTCGCTTTAATACAGATTTTACCATGTTTTTTGTTGTTTTGTGGTTGTATTTTGCTGTTTTTTGTATTTTAATTTATTAGAATCTATTTTAATATACTGTTTTATTTATGTCTTTTTCTCTTTGTAAGGTGACCTTGGGTTTTAGTAAGGCACCCTCAAATAAAATGTATATTATAATAATAATATGCTTGAACCAATCTTAGTCCTAGAATGTCACTGTTAATCAAAAAATTCAAGTTTCTTTGGAAGAAAATATCTTCCAAATATAAAGTTCAGGCAAAATAACTGCTTTTTGTGAAGTCTGGACTAAGATGAGACTTTTGAATCCAGCAGTGGGTTGGTAGTTCTTGGCCAAATGAAATCTCACAACACAACACCTCTGAGACTGCTCTGAGGTGAAACACAGCAAAACGAGAAATCCTTGAGCTCGGAAGATTAAAAAAAAACAGGTCAGCTTGAGTGTTATGTTTTTCTGACAAAAACACCTAATTTGACATTTGAAGTTAAGTCTGTGGGGGCTGTTTGATGGGTTCATGGTGCTTATGTGCTTTCAAAATAGTGTTAATCTTCACTTTTCATGGACGCTTTCTGCAGCATTTTCCTAGCAAAACATTGCAGCTGATTGTTTGCTCAAAACAAGTGAAGTGAATAATATTAGTTGCACAGTGAGTTATTTTAGGTAACAGCTTGGTATGTAGACAACAGTCAGGTTTTTTTTTTTTTAATGGTGTGTTTAATGCATGAGGGTGTGTTTCCCATCACATTAATGGCTCCAAAGGTCAAGAGCAGCCTAGGCAGCTAGATATAGATCCTCATAAAGCACATCAGGTGGCAGGGAATAGCCTTAGTAAAATGTCTTAATCTCAGTAAATTATCCCACACAGGCTTCTCCTCAACCCCAATGATCTAGTCACCCCTTTGAGGAAGGACGACCTAGCCCTTCATAAGCTGTCGACTTTGTTCTCATCAGTTCTGTAGAGGACAGTTGGTGAAGGATAATTGCATATCTCATGTGGTAAAGAGATGCATCTGTCATTTGGAGAGACATTAAATCTGATGGGTAAATCTAATGCAGTAACGGAGTACAGCTAGCCGTCCTATGATATCATCATTTCATTTTAATTTGGGTTGTTTACTGTGCTCTACAATTCGATTAAAAATATCAGTGCTTGCAAATGTATTACTTTCCACATTCGGGCCTACAAAATTTACATGAATTGTTCGTAGAATCATGCCTCAGTTTTTAAAGGATGTGTAAATAACCCAATATGAACTTAATGAAATTCTTTCACTCCAGTTTTTTGTGAATCAGGGGAAAGTGTGACTGACACATCCACTGTGAAAACACAGAGGATGCATATCTCTTCAAAACAACGTGCTCCCAGTGGAAATATTGCCTAATACCGCACAACATAGATGTGAGACTGATTTAATTAATTTTGATGATCGAGTAAGACAAAAGCAGTCCCAATTCCGCTTGTGTAAACATGCTGAACATTAAGCCTTATAATGACAATACAAGAAAAATAAGGGGATGAACAAAGATGTTGGGACAGATTGTGAGGCAACCTTGAATATCTGTGCAAAAATGCTCTCCTTTTAAATGTAGAAGTTCTTTAAAAAAATCTTTTTTGGTTTGGATTGTTTTGAAACAATTTTGAAGCAAAGTATTTACTTCATCCTTCTGTGAATTTGAATATATAAATATTCTGAAAACAAAAGAAGCAAAACCAAAGGACTAAAGGAACAAAGTCAGCCAATCAGAAACCAAACGCTTTGATGTATTCCTAAGGTTCAACAAGTCTTCCAATTAAACTAGTGGTTTGCATGGTATGGTGACCCCTGGTGGCTCGCAGAACCATTCAAGGGGCGGGCATGAACTACCAGGAAAAAGCTGACTTAAATAAGTGGAAAAAAATGGTTGTAGGATAAGGGAAATGGACAAGGATCTATAACTAGAATAAAAACATGACAGCAACCTCCTTGCAACTGTGAAAAAAATAGGCCAGTGATTACAGTGAATTTTTTTTTCGATGACCAGTTGGTTCCCCAGAAGCTGACTGTGCAAGTTTATTGCACATGGTCGCAATAATTTTGGTCATGCTATGGTCTCCAACCACTTTTCTCCCCACTGTGACTCTAGCATACCGGACAACTCAAAGAGCTTTAGACAAAAAGCAAATACTTACCCATTCAGAATTACTTTTTTATCATATACACTTTAACTACCTGAACTCTGTTGCAAATTTAGAATAACTAATTAACCAAATATAAAAGTCTTTGGATTGTGGGAGGAACCAGACTACATGCAAATGCCACTCAGAAAGATTTAAACAACACTAACCACCTTTTTGTTGACTTCTGAAGCCAAAAAATGTTAATATTAAAAAGCAACAAAACAAATGAAAACAGGAGTTTATTTAATGCCATAATGACCCATGTCAAGCTTCCACCACACAGGCCTACAGACTGGTCGGCAACCACATGGTGTCCTCCAACCACTAGTGAAAATTGTGGATTCCCCAACCAGTTGGCAAGTGGTTGCTGGAAGGTGATGGTTGTTGCTTGGTGGGACAGGTTGCAAGGAGTTTGCTGTTCAAAAAGCCACTTTGTGATTGCTTTGGTCTCTAGCAGCTTCAAAGACCAAAAAAGTCTATTCCAGGAGTTACAAAGACTGGCAAAAAAAAGTTGCCCGTACTCATGCTGCCCTGACATCATGCCAGCTCATTTTGGGATGGCATAGCCACCGATCGGTGTTCTTACACCCATTTGCCTGAAATTAGGGCGCCCTCCGTTTGCAAAGTGAACCTGCTGCTTGCGGCACAGGGAAGATAGGGCAGGCCGGCGGAGGATTCTCTCGCTGGAGCAGCATCTAAAAACCAACTTGCAAAATAAAACAAAATAAAAACAAACCAACAAACAAGAAAACACCAGACATTATAATACAGAGTTATAATCTGCACTGATGTTTTTTCAAAATTCTATACGCAAAAAGTGAGGACAAGAGCCCTCAGTGCACCTGCTTGCTGCTGTGTCAAAGTAAACTTTATTGTCATCTCCACTATATACAGTCCAGTATATAGAGAGACGAGACGACGAGGCTCCAGTTACAGCAGTGCAAATAAACAAACAATAAATATAAGAAGAGTAAGAAAATAAATATACACTTTAGGACTAGGGATAAAGGGATCAATAACAATTTAAAATTTATAATTTAAAGTTTGATGATTTAAAGTCTCACACACAACCTCTCGAAAGGGGAGGGGGGCACATTTCATTCATAATGTTGTGAATCCAAGCCCATTTTGTATTCATGATTTGTTCCTGGGTTGTGCGAAATCCCAGAAATAAACCCTAGAAAAAGCGAATCTGTGAGCTACGGTGTAGGTCTGTTAGGTTATGTTGTGGTGATCGTCGAGTTGGGGGATGATTGTTCATACTGGAGTGCAAAATTAAAACCAATAGAAGATGGACAAGAAGCGTTCAAAGCCATCAGGTGCAAAAGATACAGGTAAGCAGATGTGTGATTGGATAATGGCCTTTCATCCTGAAACAATCAGAATCAGAATACTTTATTAATCCCTAAGGAAATTATGTGGGTTACAGTTGCTCCAAGAAGTAAATGTAAAAATAGTAACAGTAAAAGACTAAACTCCAAACAATACATTATGTTACAGATGTTACACATTTAAGAAATAGCACTAATATATACAGATCGCTCAGTTCTAAATATCAAGGATCAACAGAGATGATTATAAATAAATATCAAGAAAATTTATAAGAATATTACAGAGTAGAGAAGAGCGTGTGTAAAAAGGGTGTAACTATTGCAGTGTTTACAGTGTGTTAGATGGAGGAGTTGTACAGGGAGATGGCCACGGGCAGGAATGATTTCCTGTGTCGTTCAGTGGTGCTTTTTGGTAATCTCAGTCTCTCACTGAACATGCTCCTGTGACCAGTCCGTACGTCATGGAGTGGATGGGAGGTATTATCCATGATTGTCCCTTATCTTGGACAACATCTGCCTCTCAGACACCACCCTAACAGAGGCCAGCTCCATCCCCACAACATTACTGGCCTTGTGGATCAGTTTATTTAGTCTGTTGGCATCTGTGACCCTCAACCTGCTGCCCCAGCATGCAACAGCATAGAGGATAGCACTGGCCACAACAGAGATACAACAAGATAACATTAATTAGTAGGGATAGTGAAAACTTTACATTTTTTAGCCACTTGGCTATGATAGGAAACAGTAGACACTGATGTAGCTTACTAAATCTTTTCGACTGTCTTCGGCACAATATTAATTAGTCATTGTCAGTTGTTGATTTGTCCTGTTCTCATTGTATGACGAATTATGATGGCTGTTTGTAAGCCGTTTGCATACTATGCATACTCTCTCACTCTTTATATATATATGTATATATGTGTGTGTGTGTGTGTGTGTGTGTGTGTGTGTGTGTGTGTGTGTGTGTGTTTATCTGGCTAAATTCAGTATGGTTCAAACTAGAGATGGCATGATACCACTTTTTAATGTCCGATACCGATTCCGATATCATAAATTTTGGATATAAATATCTTGCTGCATTTTGTATAAGTTCATACTCGAGTTTTAAAAAACAAGAGACTGAAGCTATTCTGTTATACCTGTATGCAAAAAATACACTCCACCCAAAACATTTTCAAGTTCAGCAACACTGATCAATCTAATAAATTTAAACCTACACCATCCTCCCTATTCTGGTATTTTAAAGAGTACTTAACTACCTAACTAATAGGGTTGCCAACTCCCAGCAAAAATATTAGGGAACCACCCCCAGCCCTTAATCGATGTAATTAACTTTAATTTAATGCAAGTGTAAAACAAATGCACAAAAGTCAATTATTTTTCTACAATAATTAAATAGATTCAACATCTTTCTTCAACAGAATTGCAGACTGCACAGATGGTACCTTCCCAAAGGAAAACGTACTAAAGCTTACTAGGGTATATTACACTTATTATTTACCATATACAATAATGGATTTCTATACATTTAATCAGATGACCACTTTTGTTGTAAAATTGAGATAATTACTTATTCAAAGTTTTTAAATGGCATAACAAAGAAAAATATTTATTTGTGCCCCACTCACCCTGTTAATGCCCAACCTGGCCCCCGAAAAAACTTTGCTAGACCCGCCCCTGCACAGTTACCAGCCGTCAGCTATGTAGAAAAGGATCCTGGTGTTATTTGTCTCTCAGAAACAGTTCATAACTTCCCTTCAACTCATTCATGTCACCTAAAAGGTAAACCTGTTTCTCCATCACCTGCTCAGCTCTGATGATTTATTAAGGACATCTCCTGGTTTCATCTTCACGTTTTCCTCTCACCACATATCCAAACGTGGATGACCAGCAGCTTTTACAGCCGTGGCTCCAGCAAACCTCAGCTGATACTAGAAAGTAATATTAAATACATTCTAACAACAGCTGATCACGCTTAAACGTGCTGCTGTTGTTTATCCGCTGGTCTCCTCTTTCTAGCGCAAAGTGGTCAATAAACAAACAAGAAAGACGGGACTTGCGGCAGAAAAGCCGATCAGCTGATCATTGATCAGTTTCATGTTTGAAGTAATAACAGGAGAGGAACGGGGAGTGAAGGAGAGAAGTAGATGCAACTGCGCAGCAAAGAGAGAATAACTCAAGCTGAGTGTCTATTTTTTTTTATTCTAGCTGAAGTACGGGACAAATCGCTTCCTTTTCACCTCAATATGGAACTCCGATGGCCAGTCCAGCTGTGGCTCAATATATCAGTTGTTAAGCTTAACGTGGAAATACTATGCAAACATTTAGGGATGAACTTACACACTTGCTTTACTTCTCTGGGATAGTTTTCTCCGAGATGAAATGCCGCGGTTAGGAAGCATGTAGCGAGGCTCCAAATGCTCCAACAGACCACTGAGAGGTCTCGCAGACAACAGCCGCTATCACGTGACACATACCGCTCCGATGCGCCGAGCTGGGTTACGCCAAGTAGCACCTTTTGTGAGGTGATTTTGTGATACTTCGGATGGGATTACATTTTTTATTTCTCTCCGATATCCGATCCAGTAATTTAGGTCAGTATTGGACCGATATGTAATATCGGATCGGTCCATCTCTAGTTCAAACAACAGTTTTTACAGTAAAATATTTATCTTAATGTACAATCCTTAATATGTTTTATATGTGGGGGTGGGGGGTGAGGGGGTTGCAATAAGAGGTGTTCGCCCAGGGCACGAAAGGCCCGCCACTGCTGGTAAGGATACAAAGAACCCAGGCTTAGCTCTGGATTATGATTGCTTTCTGTTTTGGGTTAAGTTACGCTAATAGTAAAGAGGACTTTCTCCAGAAATTCTAAGACCTATTTGTTTCTCCACATAAGGTACCATGACAGGAATGCTTGTTTAATGAAAAGTCATAGCTTGCTAAACGAAGGATGTTTTTTGTGGCGTTACTGTAAACTGTAAGTACTCGAATTATAAATGGGTTATTCAGGAATAATTGTGAAGGCAGTTTTTATTATTCACTCACAGATGACTGTGAGCATATCGAACCCAAACAAAGCAATAGACTTTTCCAGATTCTGCTAAATGACCCTTAGCAGAAAACTCACAGTATTTTGTGCAAAGGAAGAGAGAGCACTGCTATAGTGATTGTTTTTAGACACTGTCTGCAAGTCAGTCATAACAGGTCATAATGAGCTGTGAAGAGGCTACGTGTGGAACAACATGCAGGTTCACAATCAAAATCACTCTTCCTGGGTGGCCTCAGTCACTGCTTTCATCTGACATGGAGACACTGATGGATAAGTCACTGAGCTCTGTGTGTGTGTGTGTGTGTGATGTGTGTAGTGTGTGTGAGTGTGTGTGTGTGTGTGTGTGTGTGTTTTGTGTGTGTGTGTGTGTGTGTGTGTGTGTGTGTGCATATAGAATCGGTGCCATGTTTGACAGTTTTAGCTTGGTGCTGTGAGCCCATCTGAAAATGTGTCAAATGATGTAATGCAAGTAGATCAACACAAGGTCGCACTTGGTCGATGAGGTATTTTTGGCCTTCTTGTTAATACAGATATTGGTTTAAAAAAAGATATCTGTTGAAAAATGTTCCACTTGCTTCCTGTCAAACTGATGTTTTCCATGTGCACTCCACAAAGTTCACAAAGAAAAGATTTCAAGTATGAACTCTTGCACGCCCTCTGTTGTTGATTTTTTTTAACTGTTTTTATTATTACAACTTGTTAGCCTGACACCCAAAAAATCTTTTGTCTGTGCTCAACAAAGCTTCACTTAAGCTCTGAATTGGCTCCTGTTGGCTTCACACCTCTGTTTGTTGACTTGGACACTGCACTCACCGCAAATCCCCTCAACACTAATTAAAATGTCAATGGTGCCATGTGAAAAAGTCCATTTTAATCACTCTCACAACTGATAACTCCATTCCTCTTTGTACGCACGCGTGTTCTCTCTTTCTTTCTTTCTCTCTCGCTCACTCTCTCTCCATAACAGTGAACTCATTCTTTGTGCAAGTAGAAATAAAGTTTGACCCAAACATTAAAATCAAACAGTCTGTGAAACTGTTACTGCTCTGCAACCTGGCAGATGACGATATAAACACACACATAATTTGTACTTAAATATAATCTGTGCTTATGTCATATAAACACTGACAACTGCAGTCAAGACTGACCACAGGCCCCTCTGGAGATGAGCTTTAAGACTGTACGCTTGCAGACTGCAGCCTCGAAGTGTTTTCGCTAGTTATAATGTCCCCACCAGATCACCGTGTTGTAGTTACAGGCCACAGCTGTTCCTGAGGCATGGTATGTGTAATAACAAAAGCCAAGGTCTCATATCACATGAAGGAAAAGGGATTCTCTGTTTACTGTCAGAGCACATATGGTGTATCAGGCATTCGGCAGAATGTTTTTAATAATAGCAAACTCCCTGTCAGACCTTGTATTTCTTCTTTTCAGTGTAATATTTATTGTGATACTCAAAACCAAAAAAAGAAAGAGGTAGAAAACAATTTGGTGTCCTGAGGCTTGGTGATTATCTAGCTCCAACTCAGGTGGCATACATTTTTATTGTGTACTGGGGCCCATCACGACAAGCTAAAGAGGTGAAAGCTGACAAATCCTACAAAGCCCTGGCAAATCCTGGAGGAAGAAAATGTTTTACCTCACCTCCATAAACCAATACACAGATTATAGCAATTTCAATGAAATAATGTCAGTGCAAAAACATCCTCTTAAAATATGACGAGGTTTCTGGCATGAAGCTTCAAGGGCTCATTGTACAAGGGTAAACCATGAATTGTTTTCAAAAGACGAACATATGCACTGTGACAACACCTGTTGTCAGTCTTTGACTGCAGTTGTCAGTGTTTATATGACATAAACACAGATTATATTTAAGGGGAAATTATGTGTGTGTTTATATTGTCATCTGCCAGATTGCAAAGCAGTAACAGTTTTACAGACTATCGTCACCGCTTTAAAGTATCCTACCAGAAAAGGGTAGGAACAGAGACTACAATCATGGCTGCTCAACACTGTCTTTGTTAACAGTTGAAGTTCAAGCTCTGGCTGCTGGGCTGGGTTCAGCATGCATAGTTTTAGCATGTTAGCAGTATATAATGCAGTTGTTTCTCCCTGGATGCAGTTTGCACTTTACCATTGTTCCACCGCTCCACCAGGTCCCTCAACCTTTCTTTCCCGGTGTACAGATAGATTAAAAAAACCTTTGTAACACAAATAACGACATAATTGTAATTAGTGTAATTACTGTAACTAAAGTAACAAATTACATTAGTACATTACTGAAAAAACTGTAATTACAGTAGCGTGTTACTTTGTAATAAGTGATAAGTAATGAGGTCTTCACTCAGTAAAACTGAAACATAAACTTCTTGTTCTTTCAAGTTTAGCGACTTGAATTAATGAAGGCAAGACCTAGCATACTAATCAGCTACAACTATCTAAGTCAGGCCATGTGGAGATATCATCTGAATTTCAGGAGCGAGACCACTCCTCCTTCACGCCCCCTCCGGCCTCAGGCTATAAAAAACCTCCTTCTCCAATACCTGCTGTTCTCATTTTCATGCCCCACCCTGCCCCCCCTTTTTCTTTCCTCTCTTCTCCTGTCCTCTCCTCTCTTCCTTTCCTCCCTTTATTTCTCGTTAGTACATGGGGTTCTTCCCGGCCCGAGAGCCGTCGTCAGTCCCCTTCAAGGCCTTCCCCAAGCCGCAGCACTATTCACACTTCCTCATCCCTCATCGCCCATCGTTACCAAGGAAGTGGTCCCTGCTAGTGAACTATCAATTTAAAAAAGCCAAGTCTCTAACGATAAATGTTACTAATAAATTGGTCAGTCATGAAAAAATATACTCACCCAAGAGGGAAACTATCCCTATAACCTCCAAGTGTTTTTTGAATCAGGCTGCAAATATTACAGCTGATCATAAGAGCCTATGAGCAACCCTTAAGTGGCCAGTCTAGAACTTGCAGTTTCTAACACTTCATTCTGGCTTCATTTTACAGCCCTTGAGATTGCCACTTAGACTCAGCTTTATTCTTTTTAATCAATAAATTGCACAAGAAAAAGCTTCTTGACTGCATTCGCTCATAATTAAAGTGTGCCTTACAATTAATACTAATGGTTTAAAATCATCAGCTCTACATCATACAACGGAGTGCTTTCACAACAGCAGCATTTTTATTCACACAGTTATTGGTAATGGATTGGAGCTCAGGAAAATCTATTTCAGCTGACACTCACTGAGCCTGTGTTTGTCTGCCTAATCAATATATTGGTCTGCGAAATTGCAATTGAAGTTATCTTTGCATGCATGTGCGTGCAAACTAGCATGTGTCAGACCGTGTCTTCGTGCATGTGTTTGTCAGTTCATTGCCGATTAAATGGTCACACAAAGTCCTCCATTAGCGAGTCATGAGGGGTGTAATTTAGCATTTAAACTGCAGTCAGTGTTGTTGCCTCTCTGTTTGCCATGGAAAATACTATTTCAAGCCATTTCCTCTTAGTTGTTCTTCACTATCACACTTAAGGGCAAGGACAAGCGCATTGTACACAACAGTGTAGATTAAATCTGGGTTCAAACTTGTATGTGGTGATATAAATGGGTGTATGATTTTAAAAACATTTTTAAAATAACAGGTTTCTAATTAGACACAGCTGATTTAGATAAAGACAGGACTTTAAGCCACATTAAAACATCCAAATGAGGGTCACGGTACAGTCAAATGCTTCTACGTTTAGTGTTTTGTTAAGTGTTTAAGCTCAGTATTTCACTCTGAACTGAAAGGCAGAAAATAGCAACTGGAACATATTGTTACTTGTTATGTAACTTAGTGGCAGCCTTAATTTAACAATACTCATTAAACAAGAAAAGGAGTAATAGTTATACCTAATCCATTGATGCACTTTAAGACTGAAACGATTGTTTTCCATTTTAAGTTAACAGGCCAATTTAATACATGCATATATTATTAAGGTTCTTCGTGGCCAGTCAGTAACAGCATGTACTGTTCTCTTTTTAAAAGCCTCATTAAAGTCCGACTGGGGGTGTAGCTGTTACATCCTTTAAAGGAAATTCAACAACAGAATCACATGGCAGAAACCTGCTGCTGCGATGGGACACATGAAAGGAAGCAGGTGCTTTTTCTCAAGTTAAAAGAATCTGCAGTCTCACCTGTACATATGTATGCCCAATATTCGCTGTTCTTTAACTTCTAATTCATGTGGTTATCTATCTTTTTCGAGTTACTTGTGCAAGATACAGCAAAAGTTATGCAAAATGCTGAAAAATACTTTTTTTTTCTCTGTATTTATTGTACTTACATCGGTACCCATGAAGCTGTCCAGAGCACTAAGGAATGGTAACTAATGTTAATAAATTCAGCCAGGACCACCAAGTCAGAGTACACCTTGCCACAAGTGTTTCCCCTTGCACTAAGAACACTCTTCGGATGTCTCTTGCTTACATAAAAACTGTGTCTACTTCAAAGCACTTAAGTTCTTATATTGTTTTTCTTTTTTTTTGTATATTGTTTTCTTTACCTTCACCTTTGTGGTCTTGCTACCTAATTTCACTGTGCAAGAAACTGTACAATGACAAAAACAGTTCTAGGTTCTAAGATCTAATTCTCCCTCTGCCATGCATTGTGGGCTCACTCACTTGGGAGGTAGAATCTTTGGTCGGGAATCCTCAAAAGTATGAGCTCGAGGTGGTCCTGCCAACCGTTTGTATGTGTTGTCCAGCATTCACTTTTAGGTCATTCACTGGGCCGATGCCTCCATGTTTGCTTGTGCCATTCTTACCACAGTGACAATCTATCTGCTTCAACACATGTTCTGATGGCCAACACTAACCAGATGTTTGAGAGTATGTGTCTGCATTTCAAGTCTATCCACATAATACTGTAAGTCTGGAAGCTCTCCGCTAGCTGGTCTACTCCACCCTCTTCCAACTCCCTGACAGCAATGGTCCCACATTGTTGTGGATTGTCACTTGCTTACCCCCTTCTGCTGTTGATACTGTCAAACTTACAAAAATAGACTGTTTTCCCAAGGCTGTACATTTTGTTGCCTTTCCCAAACTCCCATCTGCTCCCAGACAGCTCAACTCATTGTAGAAAACTTTTTTTTGCCTTGTATATTAATACAATTAATATACAAAGGCTATTCACACTTTTGGTAAATGCATTTTGCTGAGTAGACACATTTAAATACAATTGTGGCAGAGTATGGTTAGTCATTCATGCCACAGTGGTGCCGAAACCCAGGAGGTGGAATGGCGGAACTATGACTGGGACAGTCAGTGGAGGCGCTGGCCCGAATGGTGGCCACGGCCACGCAGCGAGACCAGGTGGTGGTGTTTCGCCGCCAGGGGGAACAGCTGCAGTGGTCCTGCACCTATCTAGTTGACTGTGAGCCTCGGCTCACGTCCTCGCCTGCTGCGCATCCGCCGCCTGCACAGTCTGCCCCCAGATCCCGCTGGACACAAAGTCGATTGCCGCTGGACACACGGTCGGCCCCCCGATCCAACCCTTCCCTGCCGCTGGTCCATGGGGTCGGGGACACCAATGGTCGTATCCTGATTTCCTCTCCCGTTCGCGGCAAGGGGGTTAGGGTTAGGCCAGAAGGCCGTGGGGGTATGTGGCATGACTGCAGGTGAGGCTGACACACCAGAGTTCCATCAGCTCATCACACTTACCCAGTATTAAACTTGCCGGGACCTGAGGTTGTGGTTGATGTTGTTGTTGTGTGTGGGATGCAGCTGAAAAGCTGCAGCTATGTGTTAGAGGAAAAGGAACCGGAATAAAAAGGTTAAAAGAACAAACTATGTGGTCTAGTCAAGTCCGTCATTCATGCCACAACAATTTATATATTTTTACTATGTTCATTAATTTTAAAAAAACTTTCCACATCTAGTTTTAAATCTTAATTAGGTCTCAGCCAATGAACATTTCATGTACAACTCAGCTTATTAAAAGGAAGACAATTTTGGTTATACTGGAGTTAACCCGTTATTGCTCTTCCGAATAGTCCCACATTTATGTGCCAGTTATATTCATATTATTATCCTGATTATAAGGAGTTTTAAAACATTTAAGTCTTCCTCTCTGATTGTCTGGCAAGTGTCCAGGAAAATCATACAACATAAGCAGAGCAAAAGTACTGATTTACATTTCTTTAGTCACTGGTAAAATCAGTTTCAGAGTAAATAACTGGCATGATAAACCGGGAGATTACATCACCTCTAATTTATGAAATATGCATCATAGTTCATAAATGTAATAGATTTTGACACTCACTCAAACTTTGTGCCAACTCTGTGTGCATTTAAATGTGAAAAGAGGGTATTTTGGATTGTACCAGACAGTCTATATAAGGAGCCAAGCTGCTGTACTGGAATACCTCAGATCAACATAGCTTCTTTTCCCAGTCAGCAACATTGTAAACATTGTGACAGTGCTCATTATAGCAAACTGGAGTAGAACAATCAGAAAAGCTATGGGATGTTTCAGAACAACAGCAGCTTGAACTCTGAGGTTCTGTAAGGTTCACTGTGCTGTGGATTATTTCCTCTTATACATTAATCTATTTCCACGCATCCATCCATCCATCCATTCGCTTCCGCTTATCCTTTTCAGGGTCGCGGGGGGCGCTGGAGCCTATCCCAGCTGTCATAGGGCGAGAGGCGGGGTACACCCTGGACAGGTCGCCAGTCTGTCGCAGGGCCAACACACAGGGACAGACAACCATTCGCACTCACATTTACTTGCACATTCCCACCTAGTGGCAATTTGGATTTATCAATTAACCTATCCCCACAAGCTGCATGTCTTTGGACGGTGGGAGGAAGCCGGAGTACCCGGAGGGAACCCACGCAAACACGGAGAGAACATGCAAACTCCACACAGAAAGACCCCGGCCTGATGTTGGAATTGAACTCAGGATCTGCTAACCACCGTGCCACCGTGCTGCCCCTTACTCTATTTCATCAATTTTATTTTGGGACAGTGTAGAGATTTGTGAGACCAAAAGCAGAATGGAGAAAGAGGTGACACAACAGAACTTAAATCATGTGTTTTGTTCTGTCTTTTCAGGGAACTGAAACCTGCAGTTCCTCTTATGGCCACTTGAGACTAAAAAGGAAAATCAATCCCCATAATCGCCCATTTAGCAATTAAATCACCTTGTTAACAATTTATTAGAAACCTACTCATTTGTTGTTAAGGCTTAGTTAGGGGCTGGTAGTTTTCATCAGTGTGTGTGCTGACACAGGTAACTGCAGGTGATAGCTATCTGCTGTATGTTTCACCTCTGCTAATTTGAGTCTCTAAGATGGACTCCATAACATAGTCCTCTTGATTATGTTTGTGCCTATCGGAACAACAGAATAATCTGAGAAATTATATTATCTGCTGTGAGATACAAACCATTCAAGTTTATGTAGCATTTTAATAGTTTATTAGTACTAATTAGCAAATAGCTGTGTCTGTAAATGTCAAACATACATGGAGGCATGGGGTTAAGAAAGCTTGCTAGCCTTTCCTGGTAGTTTAACACTCCACTCCCTTGTCTAAATACTTCTTTGGAAGAAAAAAACTGTATGGCAGCGGCCAGAAATGCTCATGCTGAGTTTTCATAGTTTGAGTCCACAAACTACTGGGTGACATCAAAGTGGCTAGAAGCATCTTTTACACAGTCTGTGGAGGATACAGACAAGAAAGTCCGTTTTTTCATTTAATGTTTGCATTAAACCTTTTACAGCATGCGTCTGAAATATTGCACCGGTCAGTAAAATCCCAATGTATTATATCTTACACAATATGAAGTGTGGTTCCAAACAAATCCAGGTCTGAGCATGCTGAAGTGTTATTACACACTCCCTGTGTAACCTGTGAGATCTGAAAGACAGATGAGATAACCCTTCTCTCTGTGCCAAGAGCTACAATTTTTCCTCATCTTCCCCCGAAACCCTTCTCTTTCTCCTGCACAGGTTATAGCCTTATAATATGAATCATTGTTTACAAATCCACTGACCCTTAACGTTTGAGATCTATCTAAATTCTGACTATGTGAGACGCGACCTCTGTAAAGCTCTCTGTAAATGCAAACAAATCCTATACATTTATCATACCTGATGATGAGTAGTTTTGCTGACAGTTCAAAAACAGTCAGAAAAAAAACAGGTTTGTTAAAAAGCTGTTCTGCCACCATAATAGCTTTAATTCTCCTTAGCATTGAGTGTCCAGGTCGTCTGGAAGCCCCATTCTTCATTACGACTGAGGAAGAGATTATCTTCATGTGCTCACCCTGTGGACTGAGGCTAGTTATCAAAGACGAGTCCTATCAGGATACAAGTGTTTCCTCACATTTTAAAGGTGATCATTCAGAACAACGTGATGTGCCGGGTCTTACCCTGTAAAATAAGATGGACTAAAAATATGGACTGACACTAAGACATGAAAATGCACCCCAAAGCATGCAGGCCT
>NW_024582460.1:691273-711244 GCF_018398535.1 Haplochromis burtoni
GTCCAGAGTATAATCGCAGCCTTTGCGGTTAGAAAATTGCACTTGATCATGTCGCGATATTATCGCAAATGCGATATATCGTTCAGCCCTAATATTGAGGGGATCAAGTGGTGAGTTTTGTTCTCTTTGTGCGTGTCACTTGCTTCCTCAGTTGCTGATGACTCACTTGACCGTATCAGTATTTTTCCACACATCTCCATAGAACATTGTCTGTGGTTTTTGCACCACAGGGTCTCCAAATCCACGTTTTTATAATAAGGGGTTGGCAGACTACATCTGTATCACGCATTATTATAATTTTTAATTAGAGTTCTTAATTCAACAGTCTGATTACAGCCTGCAGATTTTCTCAGGTACCTGAGGAAGCTGCTGTTTTGTGCATCATAAGCATTAGAGTCAGCATATATGCGCTGCTGATTACAGCTTCCTACCTATTTATTGATGTCTTTTCAGTAGATCTGGATGCAGATGTCGCTTAGTCACGGTTCCCATTGAGGCACTGGCCAAGGGAACAGTCTGTGATTAAAGCTCCTGCCATCTGTGCCCTGACAAATGAGCCTCTTTCAAAGTCACTGAGATGATTTCCTCCTGTTATCAGGATGAACTGGGGCCACTCAGTTGGCCAAAGTGATGACTGGAGTCAAATGTTTAATTTTACCTTGCATCAGAAACAATTGTGTTTCACCTTGTTTTATTTCAGGGGTTCAATAATTTGACACTTTTTTTTTGTATAGATACAATTTTTACTTTGAATGTACATTGCTGCAGTATCACACCCATGTATATGTACATATACATATACATACATCACTAGCTAAACATACACATGGTAGACTATTCATTAACTCTTAATGTCTTTTGTGTCTTTTGATAAATGCTGAATGATGCATTCTGTGCTGCGTCTTTAAGTGCAGAATAGCTTCAGACTTATAACCAGTGTATCCAGGACCTCAGTGGGCAAAATGATGGTCTGATATTGCATTATACTGTAGCACCACCTTGTGGTTGAAATAAGTGTGTTTCAAGAAACTCAAAGTTTAATTCCTAATGCTGGGCTTACACTGTGCGATTTTTTCAGTCGCGCAATTCAGCTCCTGCTCAAACTGTACGATTGACTCGCAGGGGTTAGAATTTCATAGGTCACGATGCAGGGTCTCACACTATACGGCCCGATGCTCTGATGCGACCTGAGTGCTCACACTGTGCGTCCATAACATGAAGGTTATAACAGAAATTCTGTCGCTCTCTCCCTCTCTGTCTTTCACTCACACGGACACGCACACCACCACCATCAACTTTGCTAAATTGCTAATGAAAAACATTGATCAGGCAGCTGTGATTAAGCAGCAATGTAGATCCAACTATTTTCAAGGTTGTTGTGTCGTGATAATTTTGTGAGGCCACATTGAAAAGGCTCGGATGAGCTTTCCAAAGTTCTACAAGTTGTGCCTCCATCGCTTGTGTCCAGATCACACGCCGCACTGCCGTGCTTGCGCCGTCTTTTTCGCTGACATTTGTGTTTGCGCGTGCGCAGTGTGACAAACTGCGGTGACACCCTCACGACGGTCGCGAGGGTGTCGCGACCGTCGTGATGTTAAATTGATGATCGGGAGCTCGTCGTGAGGTGTTAATCGCGTCTCGTTACCCCACGTATACTACACGATGCACGACGCACGATGAAGGCCAAAATCGGGCCGATCGCCAAAACGGTCGCACGACTCAAAAATCGGCTCAAAATGGGCCAAAAATCGCACAGCATTAGTATGAACTTAAACACTGCAGGTTGTTATGATTGCATATGCACCTATGGAATACCTCTGCATTTTCTCTCTGAAACATTTGCAAACTTACGTGAAAGTAAGTCCAGAATTCTTGAAGGACGTTCCAAAGATCTTCTTTAAATGGTGGCTGCTTTTTGTCCTGCTTTGTGTCAAGATGATCCCACATGGCATCAATAACCCTGAGAGCTAATTGTTTTACTAATAACTCTATGGATATCACCTTGTTCTTCCAAAAATACTACTTTATGCTTGTCAAAGGTCACATCATTCACTGCAGCTAAAGGAAAACAAGTAACAACTCATTCCCTTCAGTGGGATTCGGGGTCAAATTTAGGAACAGGGGGAATACACCTAAAGTCTGCTTTCTGCTTCAGTTTATCCTCACAGCATCAAGTAAAGACCAAAGAATGTTAACATAACACTTTAAATACCTCACTTGCACACACTGAAGAGGGAGGCGTTCACTCATGTAATATTTCAATTATTTAGTCTGAAAAATGGTTCAAAAAGCATGTTAAGGAAGTGAATGTGACCAGTTAAGAAAGAGTGGGGAGAGGATGAGGTCACACAGTTTAAGAATAAATATAGAGCTGTAAAAATGGCAAACTGCATGACCAAAGAAAGCCGACACCTTCATTCATTCAGAATGGGTTTGTCTGGCACTCTGTGGGGCAATGCTAAGTGTAACAACACAAATTTAACAAAAAAAACACTTAGCTTATTATAATTTCCTAAGATTAAACTAACAACTAAAATTTGAAAAAAATAACTGAAAACATATTGAAACAATGATGTGTACTTAAAAGGCTAAGTATATGGCATTGTCTTTTATTTTTGTATTTGCTAAATATTGATGCATAAGTTTAGTGAGTATTCTGGGATGTCTATGACTATGTATCAATTCTATTTGCAACATGCTGTCCTTGTATGTTATAAAGTTCTTGCTATACATATACTGCTTGTGTTTCTAAATGCAGTGGAAAAAGAAGATAGTATACAAACCAGTGGAAAGTTTCAATTAGCCCCACTGTTCTTCTGTGATTTAATCAGACAGTGGTGACATGATATCGCTTCAGTTAGCTGATATGAAGTTGTACAGTGATCAGTAGCTGCTCTGATTACTCTCCAACATTCTTTGTCTTTTTAGATCATTGACTGCTGTGGTCCTGTATCTTGTCCATGCTGTCTCTCTTTAACGAACATTAAGCCTCGTCCTTAATTAATCTCAGTGGCTAGAGTGGATCAAACCCACTGGCTGCACCCATTGATCCCAAAGAAGAAAGACTCTTGAAAAGATGATTATATCTCAGCTAACATGCTCCATTGTACAGTCTGGTGAGTATTTGACTTGTTGCCTGATAGATGAGCATGACTTAAAAAAGGAGTTGGGGTCAGTGGTTATATTTACTTTTTACAGGAGGAGGAGCTGTGTGTGCGACAGTAGCAGGATATAAAATGTGACCTCTCCTCTGCACATCTCTTCTAGAAGCCTGAGTGTGACAGTGTGTACCACCATGAAGACCTGCGTGCTGTTATCACTGCTGCTGGCGTTGGGTTGTGTGACCATCAATGGTGCACCAGTGGAGCGTGGTGGCATGGAGCCAGGTTCATGTGAAGACGCATCAACAAAAGCAGCTGCTGAACTGGCTCTTACCAAAATCAACCAGGACAGGAAGGAGGGCTACGTCTTCAGCCTGCACCGCCTGTCCAACGCACACACAAAGAGACATGTAAGCCATGCTGCTGCTTGCAGTATCAAACCAGTTCAGTTCATTGCATTTCTGTTTGTTTACTGGAGCACTTTTAGTTTTCAGTACAATCCAGACATTTAAAGGGTTGTGACTGAAAAGCGTTTGGCTGAAATCTGGAGACAGAGCAGCAACCGTTACAGCACAATTGCACAGAAAGATGGGCAGAAAGGAACTATTAGACCTGCAACACTAAAAAACTAGTGTTTGTATTTTGCAAGGGGTCAAGCTTACAAATCAGGAGATTTCACAGATCTCGGGAAGTAAAACCAGAAACTGTTGTTAAATTCTGTTAAGGTTTTAATGACTGTAAATGTTTGTGTTTTTGACAAAACTGTATGTGTGCGTGTTACAGGGAGATAACGGTGTGGTCTCCTACCTGACTCTGGATGTCGTGGAGACCAAATGCAGCGTTCTCAGCAAGAAGGACTGGAAGAGCTGTGAGACTCGTCCCACTGCAAACATGCCGGTTAGAAAAGACACACACCCTGCAAGTGCATGTACTCACACTGTTCTGCTCAAGGCTTTCTTGAGTAGTTGTTATAATAAAATTGTTTTTATTATATTTTTATTTTCTTAATCGATAAGGTTTTTGTTCCATAAGCATTACTTCAGAAGTTGGAAGGGGAAAAAGTCATGTGGTGTATTGATATATTGTATTTGTGTTTGCAGGTATATGGACAGTGCAAAGCTGCTATCTTCATCAACAAGGTGCACAGAGTGGAGCGGCTCTACAAATACAGCTGTGTTATCAAACCAGGTATGAAAATTACCGCATCTCTTTGTTTCACCAATTTCCAATTTTCCTTGCAAAACATTAAGAAATGACGTGTAGGGCAACACTTGGCACTACATGTCAAAATCTGGGACAGCGCTTTTTTTGCACACCACAAAATGTATCAAAATTTGAAGACAATTTTTGTTCTGCTCAGTTCCTGCAGCTAGAGTACATGAGATGTATCCTGACTGCCCAACTTTAATTCACCACGACAATAACAACGTTCAGAAGACTGTGTCCCACTCTCTGGAAAAGTTCAACAAGGAAAGCGGACTCGCCAATCGTTTTGCTCTCCTCAAAATCTGCCGTGCTGCAGCAGGGGTAAGCTTACCATACCTCCAAAAGGAACATCAGCACATGTGACATAATGTATCCTGTCATCTTAACTTCCATAACACACAGTGTCAAGGCTGAGAATATTGTGACTGAATTTCTGACACCAGAGATTAGTTGAAATCACACAAAAATATCCTTCTTAGAGGTTAATCTAAAATCTTTATCAATAAATGACTAAATACTGGCTTTCCATCAAACCTCATGGGCCTACTTTTCATGTCCAACACTTTTTATTCCCACCACTCTAGATTACTTAATAATTCCTCTGCAAATGATTTTCTCAATTTCTCAACATTTGTTTATTTGTGTGTTCAGATGGCCATGAGTATGTATTACAATGTGGAATTCAGCATCCAGGAGACCATCTGCCCCAACAGCGCAGAAGCAACAGCTGAGAAGTGCCCCCTCATGAACTGCGAGTTCGCCGTGAGTAAAGATAAACACTTCACAACTTTTTTATTTTATCTGAACTGAATTTTTTAAATGAGAAATTTTGATCAAACTGCTTGATGAAATTACTCCACTGTGGCTTCTCCAATCAGGGGGCTATCAGTTTTTATCACTACAAGCAAAGTCCTCTGTTTACAGTCAAGCCTCGAGCAAGGATGTGTTCTAGCTTTATATTACTGGCTAGTTTACGTCAGCAGGAGATTATTCCTAGATTCAGTTTTTCTAATTCTTAAACCTTAGTAAAATGGGCGTTCCTCTCTGCTCTTTGTTCCTCTTTTTCTCTCCTCAGCACAAGGGCTTCTGTAAGGCATCCCTCTACCACTCCCCCACTAATGATGAAATCATTGACGTAGAGTGTGAGATCTATGAGCCTGAGGTAAGTCTTATCAGGATACAATCTCTGTATTTTTTTTTAACATCTTTCAATAGCACAGAAAACATACAGGATTGAGTCTAAAATTTAAATTTATTAGAATAAAACCTTTGAAACTTTTGTCTCCCTCTTGAACAAATATTTGATCTTGAACAAATGAACACAAACTGTTGACTCTAATTAGGAAAAACTACAAAACAGGGGATTTGTGTTTGTCCTAGCAGTTGGTTGCTTCCTTTATTGGACAGCAAGTCTTCCTCTGTATGTCAAGTTTTATTTTGATTTTTTATCTGTGATGTCAAACACTTTTTTTTCCCGTTCCTAATGTTCATCATACTTCTACATACAACCTGTAAACTGTGATACCACAGGAACCAGAAGAATTTCTCCGTTGCTTAGTTAGTGGCAGGTTTTACTTTGAAACAATGGTGCTTGGTAGGATGGTGAAAAGCAGGATCCAGCTAGTCAACCTTACACAGTGTCATCTTTACAGTCATAACATTTAAAGTAAAAGTTGATATCTTGTTTGTGCTCTAGACTGTTTCAAGCTCTAACATTACAAAATCAGATGATACAGCTAAATTCTCACCAGGGCAATCAAAATATCATTGAATGATTCGATTTAATTTCCTTTCATTTTTTTTATATAACACCAATTCAAAACAACAGTGACCTCAAAGTGCTTTATGTTGTAAAGACCCTATGATAATAAAAAAAGCAACTCCAACAATCACCAACAAGAGATAAGATAAGATAAGATAAGATAAGATAAGATAAGATAGAACTTTATTAATCCCTCGGGTGGGTTCCTCTGGGAAATTCGGTAATTTAAATTACAATATAGGAGTTTTTCCAAATTAATACTGTAAAGAAAAATGAAAATAGTGGTAAAAGTTCACTTGACTTTTAATGAGAAATGCAGTGATTAGCTTTCATCCGGTAGTCGCTATAGATTGTGATCAAATCATAGAATCCTTATGGGGCCATTAGCAGAAGTTCAGATTGTAATTCTTCCATCTTGACTTAATTTTTTTTAAATACCTTTTTCTTAAACAAGACAGCTTCATTTTCTGGTCACCATTAAATTTGCTCCCATCTGAAGGAGGTCAGATTTTGTAAGCACTTATTCACAGGGCCACTGGATTTTGCTTTACTGTAATGTACCGTATACTCTTTATCTCTTCTCCAGGCTGCTGAGAGAGAGAAGACGCTCCACCTGCTGGGCGGAGAGACTGACCACAGCCACAATGACACACACTCACACAGCCACGAACAAGACCAAACACACGACCACGTACACGATCACACCAAGAGCCACTCTCATCATGACCAAACCCACAAGCATGCTGACAACCACGATCACCACCACACACATGACCATGCCACAGGCAGCACACACAGGCACGCTCATGACCACTCCCATGACCACAGTCACAGCCACGATCACGTGCACACTCATCACGACAAAGCACACAACCACAGCAGTGACTTTCCCAACCAACACCACGACTACAAGCACGCTGAAGGTGTGCACACCCATGAACATGACCACGAGCTGGCTCTGGACCACGATCACAAGCATGGTCACCTGCATGAACACGAGCACCACCACCATCACCACGAGCACGAACATGAGAACTCACCCCACGACCACCCAGAAGGCATGGTGACAATGCTGCCAGCTCTGGGCCAGCCTGTGACCCTGCCTTCCTTCCCTGATGTCCCTGCTGGTGGCCCTGAGCTCGGAGTCACTCTCCCACTTAAACCCAACCCCCAGATTCCTGGAGAAATGGACCCTGCTATCGAGCCCTTCCCAACCTCAGTCTCAGTCCAGTGTCCTGTCCCAAAGGCAGGACGTGACCTGGTGGAGAAACTCTTTGCTGAGGACGTTTTTTTTATGCTTGCTGTATAACATGGCCTATGGACCTGTTTTAGATGTACACAATGACTCAAGTGTAACAAAGAATGGAAAACTATATGATATATGATACATTTGCAATAAAAACATTCACAATCATTGTAACACATCACTTCTCACATGTCTAGCTTCTTATCCTAAGCATCAAAAATGAATGCCTAACCCAAAACCCTTGGCCTAAACCTAATTGTAACGGGAATGACGTACCTGACCACATAGTTCACTCGTTTAACACACTTTATTCCCGTTTGCTGCTCTCTGAACACTCAGCTGCAGCATTTCAGCTCACACACAACAACAACAACCAAAACTCCTCAGGTCCAGGCCTGTTTAATAGTGGAGATATGATGAGCTGATCGAGCTCAGCTTTGTCCGCCGGTGCGACCTGCCATTCGAGTACAAAAAAGAAAAAGTCTCCGCAACTCTGAAAGTCTGAAACTGTGGTCAACGACAGACACACATGCCCATATTGTGGTCCAAACCAGTCAGACATAGTCAGGGGCAGACCTCTCTGATTGGCAGAAAACGCCAGAATCTAAGGTTAAAGCTATCAAAACTATTTCAACACCCACCAAATGGCTAAAACAGCAAACCAGAGCAGGTAAACGGATTCCGCACAAAGACATAAACACAGAGTGTGTAACCAACGCATCAGAATGAGTGAGATGTCTGCTTTCTCACCCGACGGCACATACGCAGACACGCTGTCGAGGCTGAAAGCCGACAGTTCACTGATTCTGATGAGTCAGGTCCGCTCTTTGTGTTCACATCTTTTTTTGCGCTAGATTCTGATGCTGCAGGTTTTGTCTCTCTCCAACCAAATTATACTGAACCAGCAGCAAAAGAAGATCAAAACTAGGCTTCATATTTGACAAACATCGTGATTAATTCCCTCTTACTTTTGCTGTTTTGCTTCCACCGCTATAAAAAAAAAAAAATCACACTTCCTGATCAGCTCTCTCTCTCTCTCTCTCTCTCTCTCTCTCTCGTTGTACTTCAAGAACAGTTTCCCATTTCAAATCTCTGTTTTCACACTTATCTTTCTTTTAGAACTGTGCTCCAAATAAAGAACTTTGTGTTGACAAGATTGTTGAAAGATGCGCCTAATTTTTGTGCTGGTGCACTTAAGAAAAAAAGTTTGGTGCAACTGTGGCAATAAGTTAGTCTAGAGCCCTGAAATCACATTTTGAGCCTCAAAAAATTTCAAACTCATGGAGACGGGCATTTTGTACCCATTAGTGCCTGTTGGTCTCCACAAGTATAGTGGCATCCCAATTTTCTTTCCTCACAAAGATGTCAAAGGCTACGTTCATACTGCAGGTGAAAGCGCATCAAATCAAATTTTTTTGACCCTATGCGACCCATATCCGATCATGGTATGACAGTGTGAACGGCACAAATCCAATATTTTCAAATCCGATCTGGGTCACTTTCGTATGTGGTACTGAATCCGATACATATCCGATGTTTTAGAAAGCGACTGCTGTTTGAACGGTCATGTCGCATTAAAGCCGTCTTTTACGTCACTGACACAAACAGACGCCAATTATCAGCGCCCGAGAAGACACCGCGAACGCTTCCTGGCCATCCAGTGTAGATATCAGCGAAACTTTTGGGAAGACAACGTTGGAGAAACGTGAAAATTTTATTTGTAGTTTATAATCTGCAGATTCTGACAGAAATCTGCAACTATCCTTTGAAGCACCGCTCCTCTAAAACAGCAATAAGGATAATTATTAGGTTATCTACATTATTATGTAAATAACAAAATAACTTAAAGCAAAAATTGGGAAACGTAAAATCCGAAGTCTTTATATTAAGGGCCATCAGTCAAACAATACTGTTTGCTCTGGGTCTAAACAGAGCGCGCTGTGTGTGAAGTCTTCTTTTGCGCATGCGGGCAGCTTTCTTTTTTTTGTTTTTTTTTTATTCATATTTTGGATGGACAGAAACATTAACAAATATACAACTGGAATAATCATACTGTCAGTTCTCTGTCCGTTTCTTAACAACAACTAACAAATAAGGACTAACAATAACTAAGACAGCCCTGCGACAGACTGGCGACCTGTCCAGGGTGTACCCTGCCTCTCGCCCTATGACAGCTGGGATAGGCTCCAGCGCCCCCCGCGACCCTGAAAAGGATAAGCAGAAGTGGATGAATGGAATAACTAAGACAATCAGACAAACAAACAAAAACAAACAAAAAAAACAAAAAAAAAACACCAGGAGAAACAAAATGATATACCGCCTCCTGGGAAACATCTGCAAAAACAAAAGCAATGGGGGCAAAACACCCGGGTGTCTAAAAACAAAACATAACCTTGACCACTGATGACATTAGACAATTTCTTCCTCTACTGACTTTCAAAGTAAAAAAAAAAACAACAACAAAGATACCAATGACACATGAACCCCCCAAAAGAACATTTATCAAATATCTAGGAGACATTGTCGATGTACAACAAAAAAGGACCCCAGACCTGCTCAAAAATATCTTCTCTCCCCTTAATTCTGTACATAACCTCGTTCATATGATGCCATCTTAGACATTTGTTCAGTCCATTCCCTGAGAGAACAGGGCTGCCTCAGTATTATCCTGCATCCTGTTATGAAAGCCAGACGCATCCAGCATGCGGACCGCTTTGAGCGTTCACACTAGAGTGCGTTTGCTGTCGCATTTTATTTGTAGTGTGAACGAGCAGACAAAAAAATCAGATTTGATCAAAAAAATCGGAATTGAGCATTAAGACCTGCAGTGTGAACGTAGCCTAAAAAACACACGCACGCACAGGTTAACCCTTTAGAGCCGGTCGGAGCGGGCACGCTCTGTTTTGCGTAACTATTTTTAAATCCCGATAGGTCTGCAACCATGTAAGCTAGCGCAATAATTTTTTTTTGCATATAAAACCGGAGGAGTTGTACTTACATCTTATGCCATCAGCTTGTCCTCGGTCACAGTTTCCTTCCACATAAAGCTTTGCAAAAACTGCATAAAAAGCACTTGCAGGAACAAACACATAATATTCCAGAAACACGCTTTGCCGATCCGATCAGCTGTTCATAACACTTCCTACGTTGGAATAGACGTCAGCGCGAACTTTTGCATGTCCGCCATTACCTGCCCAAAACCGGAAGTGACGTCATTTTCGCGGAAATGTAGTTTTTTTTACCATCAGGGCCTATACTGGTATTTTTAAAAGTTATCTTTGACTTTATGACTTTCTGTGTCTATTCTGGGATGCTTAGGACTCATATTGCACTGCTGGAAATAGTTTATTTTGATGTATATGCTGCTTTTTTGCAAATTTGCACTATAATATTTATTTTTGTTTTTCCTGCAGTGTATAAAAATTGGTGTATTTTAAAAATAAAACTATGAAGACCCTTAAAATAAATTTCCTGTGGTCTGTGTCTTTGCATGTTTTGAGTTTCTTGTGTTTTCTGTCACTCTGTATTGTGAATTATATCTCATGGTTGGTCTTTTGTTACTCCCACGAGTCTAGTTTCTTGTGTTCCATGCTTAGTATTTCCCTCTGTGTATTTTGGTTCTTAGAGTCCTCTGCTTTATGGGTTATGTCTCTGTGTTTCTTAGTTGCTGTCTCCACCGTGTCAAGTTCGCATCTCTGTGTTATACTTCCTGATTTATTTTGAAGGTCTGTGTCTCATGTGAGTGTATCCTACTTTGCTTCCTGTCTCATCAGTTCTGATTTCTCCCAGCTGTGCCCTCCTTCTGTGTCTCATTCCCCTCATTACTTCCCAGTGCATTTAAACCCTGTGTTTCTCTGAGTCAATGTCGCGTTGTCATTTCCCAGTTTAGTTTAGTTTAGTTTGGTTTGGTTTGCATGCTCGTTTTCCTGTGACCAGCAAATAAAGCTGTGGTTTTGAGTTCATCACTCGAGTCTGAGAGTCCTGCATTTTTAGTCCTCATCTCCTACCTACCACACAGCACATCCTGACACATATGAATAGGAATAAAAATAAGGAAGGCTTTATTTGGAATATTATATGTACTATTCTATGTACCATTTTTCTTCCACTTATCCAATATTTAGGAAATTATAGTTATAGCTATAAGATCAAACTAAGCATCAGAATCTTGTTTGAGACAGGGGCAATGTTCCCCTTCAGCTCCACTGCACCTTGAGACCTTCTGGATTTCATTGATGAGAAAAAGAAAATCTTGACTCCCTCCCACCACAACTTAGAGATGTGATACTTTTCTGAGTAGGCAAAGACCATCCAACACAAGACGATATGTTGAAAAAAAAGAATCAATATGTTAACATGATCCAGAAAAACTTTTTGAAAACTTGAGGCAAAGCCTGAAAGCCACAATCTCTGGAATTGAGATGAGAGTGACCATCAATCTGGAGCATCTGTTGCAATGGTAAATTGCATACTTCATCTGTTACAACAACATGACTTCATAGTACGAGAGTCCAGGTGCCTGCAGTCCAGGTCTTTCACCAGATGAAAACATTATAAAATCAAGAAGAGCTAGAACTGCTGAGCAGCTAGAATCCATTCTATCTGTAGAATGGGGTAACATACCTCTCCCTAAAGTTTAGCAGCTGATCTCCTCAGTTTCTTCAGTTTTTTTGAGACATGTGGCTGTCATCAATTTCAAAATAAGCCAATATTTTGTCATAAAATTTCATTTTCCTGTGTAAACATTGAATATATTTTCTATTTTCTGTTGTGGATAAAATATGTGAAATTGTGAGATTCAAAAATCAATGTATTCTGTTTTTATTTACGTTTAACACAATGTCCCAACTTTTTCAGAATTCGGGTTGCATGTCATAAGTTTCTTATTTCCTTCTTTGTAATTGTACATCCAGATGAGAAGGATTTAGTATGTGGAACACAACACCCGGGAGACCACCTGCCCCCACAGTGCAGAAACAGTGACAGCTGAGAAGTGCTGCAACAGGAAAATGCATGCATGATGAATTCTGTGATTTTAATTCATTAAAAATCCACATGTTGAACTCTGACTTTGACTAATTTTACACAAGCCTTTGATAAATGATTATGATGTTTTGGCTTTCCTTAATAAGGAGAGTGTGTGGAATGTTGCAAAGAGAGGCAGGATGATCCAAACTGGAAGGGACGAGTTGCCAGAAGGCAGAATATCAGGCATACAAGTTACAAGTGCAACGGCATTCCATGTTACAATGACAATCATAATAAAAATCCACAAAGGTCAGCAACAGAAGGTAAGACAGGTGCTGAGAAACCAACTGAAGGAATAATATCTAAGCCATCAATACATTGACTCATCGTCAGATATCCAGGCAGAATAATAAGCTGGCCACAGAAGAACATAGATACCACTGATCTCAAGACACAAATACCCCTCACAATCCACAGAGGACTATACTGTATCTGATGTCCAGAACCCTGAGGCTCTGTGAGTAATGGAAAGATTAGTTAGTGTCATGGCCAGAATCCAGGATGAAACAAGGAAGGAACACGAGAAAACTGAGAAGTATCAGGGCCTGAAAGAACAGCTGGGGCAGATGTGAAAGTTCAAGTCCAAAATGGTGATAAAGAAGCATTAGGAACTGAAACCCCCAAACTAGAAGTGTGACTCCAGCAGTTTCCAGGCACATCAGAAGTCTGCTTTGATAAAACTGGAAACCTCCTCACAGGGTAATCAGTGGAATTGTAGTTTTTAGCACTTCATTTATCTAGCCACCTTTTGTAGTCTTAATGCATGTGGAAGAAAGCTGGATTTTCTGGTAACCATAAAACAAATTTCATTCCATCTAAATATGGCAGCACCGGCTCACAGTTTGTGTGCACATATTTACATGGCCACTGAGGTTGCTTAACTATGTTATACTGTATACTGTTCTCCTGGCTTCTGAGATAGGGAAGAAGCTCCACATGCTGGTATAGACGACTGACCACAACCACAGTGACACACACTCAACCAGCTACAACTGAGACTAAACACACAATGACAACCAGACAAATGCATGTATACGTGCCCCATTCTGTGGTCCTGTCCATCTTATACCTAACCCCTCCCAGATCGATGCCTTCATACAATATCTGCTATTTATAACACTTCGAATACAAAACCAAAAAATACTCTGCTTCCCGTTCTACTTTTAAATATCCTAGGAACCACAAGTAAGCAGTCTGAGAGTGAAGTACTCTATTTGAATAATAAGGTGCTGGTTGAACAGTGGGAGGGTAAGTGACGGAAGTGACGGACAAGGTAAGCGACCCATGTTGTAGGTGACGTCAGACGCCGGAGATTTTGGCGGAGAAAAAGCAAATGGTAGCGGTAATACCGGTATAATGTTAGGCAACGATAGGAAAATGAAATATCGCGATAGAATATGAGTAAAACGCGCATGCGCAGTGCCTTTGTTTTCATACGCACATGGCCGATTGTTGAGTGAAACAGATGAACCAGAATTGGTTTGTAAAAATGGTGCAACTTCAGTGATGTGGAACTGGTTTGGTGTTTGTCCGTCAGATACACGACAAAGCACATTTTTTTGCAGAACATGCAAGCGGCCGTCGGACTAAGATGCTCTTAAATCTGGGAGTAATCTGGGTCCTAAACTCCGTATGCTTCAGGTCAAACGAACACTGCAGCATCACTGAGAGTTAAAAACTGTCTAAATTCTTTCATCTTTAATAAAACGATCAGCATTGCTGCTTTACCAGGTGTAACTATGAAGTTTAACTTCCAGGCATCCATGAAAACAAAATTTATTACATTTAACGGAGTTAGAAGTTAGCAGGAAGCTAGCGGAAGTTAGCTCGCTAGTTTCGCTAGTTACCTAAGCATGATATAGCATGTTCTGACTGAGAGATTTCTGAAAAAAATTCAAACGTACAGCTCTGCTATCACTTCCAACATAAATGAAGACAGGAAACTAAACAGCAGTGACGTTTGTAGGGTTACTGAAGTTGGGCTAGCTGGTATATAATGATGTGCTACGTGATCGCTAGCGACACAGCTATGTTAGCATAACATAAACAGTGAAGCTGGAGGACGAACACTAACACTTTTCCACTTATAAAAGTTAACGTTCCTGATAGTTAGAGACAAATGCAATCGCATGGCAGGATGCTGTAAACGGACCAAACTTCAGTCAGGAGAACAACTGAGATAATCCATCCACAATACGAGGTTAGTCATTAATATACTGCAACAACATGGGAATAGAGCAGCTGCCAGAGAATTCAACATTAATGAATCAATGGTACAGAAGTGGAGGAAGCAAGAAGAATGAGTTTAATAAAGTTTGATTTATCTGACTGCTTTGTTTCGCTTAATGTGCCTTATAATCCCGTGCACCTTATGGTCCGAAAAATACGTACTGCACACTGCAGTTTAATGTTGCAAAGCACCTCTTTTTAACTTCAGTGGATATTATACATGGTTATGCTCAGGATATGTCAGCCCATTTCTACTGGAAATGCCTTTTGGTTAAACTTTCAGCAAGGAATTTGCATTTGCACTGTTACATTTTTATAAAGCTTTAATGTACATAAAAACCAGCTTCTTGTTTAAGTGAAAATAAATGGAAGGTTGTCTTTTTGCGCTAGTAATGTTGTGGAGTTGTATTTTGTCTCGCATCAATTATATCGTCAGTTATATCGTTATCGCAAATTTTCAAATATATATCGTGATAAATATTTTTGGCCATATCGCCCTGCTCTAACTTCACACATTAATTTCTTCTAAAATAAACTATTGTAATTCAAGATCTACAAACCTCCTGAAAAACCTTCAGTTGATCCAGAACTCTACTAACTGCAACATGAAAGCAAGTGCAGATTTGTCCTATATTATGTTCTCTGCTAAATTCAGAGCTGGATTTAAAATATGTCTCTTCACATACAAAATCTTGAACAATTAGGCCTCGTCATATCTGAAAGACCTTATAGCACCTTATTATTCTTTTTTTTTTTATTTTTTTTTTTTTTAAATGACATCAGAAACAGCAGTATGCGACATTACGTGATGGCAGAGCTTCAGTTCATCCTTTTCTTTTTATTTTTTTTTTTTTAATAAATAGGACAGGGGGAATGAATGAGAGAAAGAGGGGGAGAGAAAGAAAGAAAACCAAAGGGGAGAAGAGACTGGTGAGAGGGGGGGAAGAGAGAGAAAAAAAAAAAAAAAAAAAAAAAACTCCTGGGTCACCTGTATGGAGAAAAAAAAACAAACAAAAAAAAACAAACAGAGGAGACAGCAAACAACAAAGAGCAACATAATAATAGAGAAAACAAAGCACCATCACAATAAACTAGCTAGTCATAGATATCAATAGTTACTAAATAATAAACGATATTGTGCAGCACGCAAGATAGACAGCGCACAGTGTGCTTTGAGGCAGCAGCCAAGAAAGCTTTAGTCCGCGTCTGTGAATACCCATGTGTACACCTGTGTGCATACCTGTGTGGATCAGCATGCTTGCATTCCAAAGGTTTCTCCATGTAATGATCTGCTAGGGAGTGTGGGGGGGCCACAGCCCCGTCCTCCAGGGTGTGAAGCGGGTATGGAGGAGATCAAAACTCCAGACATCCAGAGGCCCCCAGAACACAAGAGACCATGGAAGACCAACAGAGGGGCAGCCGCGCCACTGTTCCCAGTAAGAGCTGAGGAGAGTCCCAGATGAGGGCTCGACCAGCAGCCGCGGAGCAGAAGCCAGGGGGAGTTGCAGTGACGCGCCCGTGAGCTCCGCCGGCCCCAGCTGTGCCTGAGTGACCGAGCCCCAGGCCGAGAGGCCGGGGGCACCCCACCTCCAAAGGGGCCCGAGCGAGCCCCAGGCTCCAGGCCCCGAAAGCGGCCGCCAAGGAGTGAGCCGGTGTGTACCCGGACGCCCACCCCCAGACACAAAGAACCACCAACGCACCGACACCTGAGGGAGTCCGCCACTGGCAGGGGAAGTGGTGGTGGGTGGAGATAGGCCTCCAAACCTTGGAGGGCCTGAGTGTCCCCAGAGAGGTGGCGTCTGATACCCAACCTGACATATAGACACAGACATACAGGCACACACAGACACAAACATCCATTCCCACCCTCATGCTCTCATATGCACTCACTCCACACTCAACCAACGTGGAGACAGACATAAAGAGACGCTGTACACACGATCACACTCCCCAAGCGTACTCTACAAACCGGGTCTAGGTACCCTTGCCCCTGGAGGGGGGAACTGCACCCAGACCCAGGTGGTGTTACCCTTTTCCCTGCGGTGGGGAGAGGCAGACCGCCCCGACTCCGCAGCAGCAGGGAGGCCCCACACTCCAGACCGCAGTCGGACGGCCAACTCCTCCTATGCCCCGACACGCCTCTAACTAGCCAGCCGAGAATTATGGGGTGGGTAGAAGACCCAAACCCTCACCGCTCATCTGCTCAGTTTGTGTCATGTTTCTAAGGTGCAATTAAAACCCAGGAGGGCATGGAGCTACCTGCCAAGGAGCAGCAGGTAAGCGCATAGTCCCTCCTGCTAGCCCTCAATGACTAAGTGTATTTAAAATTGAGAGGTGGGCAACGACGTCAGGGGTGAGGTATACACCCTGATGGTAATTTGGACTCCGTGATTGTGCCCACCCCCAAGATCCTATATGTATGTGTAATGAGAGTGTGAATAATGTGAATGTCTAAGTTGTGGGATAAAATTGAGGCAGAGGCAGCCAGAAGGGGACAGAGGGGGGGGTAGCCTCCTCTGCACCCTGGTGACATACCCCTACTCCAAGGCCCTGCATGTGTGGGTGGTTGTGGAGGAGCGGGAAGAGGGAGGCAGCTGGAGATGGGGAGGGAAGGAAGGGAGGGGCAGGTAACCCCTCCCTGGGGCCAGCTCCCCCGCTGACCCCAGTAGGCACTCCCACCCTTCGCGACCCGCCAGGGAAAGGGGGCCCAGGCCCATCAGACCGGGGCCCAGTGCAGTAGCGCCCCCCGGCTCCACAGAGCCCTGGACAGTCCACCCAACCCCACCACAGAGAAAACTGCACCCACCCCACCATCCACTCATCTTCCAGACTACATAAGACGGTAAACGCCCAGGCTGAGATCTTCCTCCACCTCTCCTGTATCTCCCCCTCCTGCAGAGAGTTCCTGAAGAGAAGAAAGCTCCTGCAAGATGTGACCATCCCCCCCACCAGTTGAAGAGCCCCCCAGGCGGCTCGACGCACCGGCGGCACCCTGCTCCAGGGCCGGGCCCCCATGCACCCACCCGCCCACAACCCCGGCAACACACCAACCAGGACCCAAGCCCCCGAGGCCCGGCCCGGGCCCCAGCCCAGAGACGGAGCGCCCCCAGAACCTCACGCCCATCCCAGAGACCAGCCCCAACCGGACTGACCGCTACCCCGGGTTGAGCCCCCCAAGGAAGATGCCTCCGGGGAACCCCCCGACGCCCTAAGCCTGTCCCTACCCCCTCACCAATCACAACAGTGAAGGCGGGACCAAACTATGACCCCCCACCCCCACTAGGTGATGGAGCTGATAAAAGGGGCCCAGAGCAATTGATCTAATGTGGTGGCAGAGGCTGTGTCAAGACTAATGTAATCTAATAGATAATTTCTATATTGGTTAGAATTAAGATTATTTTTATTTTTCCAGTTCATGAGGACTGTTTTCTTGGCTATGCATAGGGCAGTGAAGATCATATGGGCTATATTCTTTTCTGAAGTGACATTATCTAAGCTGCCCAGTAGACACACTAAGGGGGAAGTTGGAATGTTACATTTCAGACACTTTGATAAGTCTTCACATATCTCGCGCCAAAACTTTTGCACTGGTGGACAGAACCAAAGAGCGTGGATGTAATTGTCTGGTGTATTGCCTTGACAGTGTGAGCAGTTGTTGGAAGATGTAAAGCCCATCTTGAACATCCGATGACCTGTATAGTGCACTCTATGTAGTATTTTGTATTGTATTAATTGCAGACTGGGATTTTTAATTAATTTAAAGGTTTTTAAGCAAATCTGAGACCAGAAGTTTTGGTCTAGGTTGACTGATAAATCTGCTTCCCACTTTGCAGTAGGGAGGGATATTGATTCATCTAATTTAGAAAGTGTTCTGTATATTTTAGATAATAATTTGGGGGATTTAAGAGTAAGAAAATGTGCCGCACTTAGTGGTGTTTGTAATTCAACTTGACTGAGGTTAAATTTCTTTTTTACTATGGATTTAATTTGTTGATATTCTAAAAACCTTGTCTTGTTGATCCCATATTGTTCAACTAGTCTGTCAAATGGAATAAATTCTGTTCCCTCTAATATATGTTCTAAGTATTTAATTCCTTTACAACTCCATTCTGGGAAATTAATCATATTATTGTTTTGTAATATGTCAGGGTTATTCCAGATAGGTGTACGTTTGCATGGGATTAATGAAGACTCCGTTATTTTTAGAAACTCCCACCATGCTGTAGAGAAAAGCTGATGTTGATACTTTTAAAGCATTCATGTCTTTTGATGTTTGAGCTAATAAATGGTAGGTCTGAAATCTCTAGATCCTTGCATAGTGCCTGTTCAACATCTAGCCAGGGCTCAACTAAGAAGGTATGTTTTAACCATTCTGAGATGAACTGAAGCCTGTTGGCTAAGAAGTATTGGTGAAAATTAGGCAGATCTAATCCTCCTCTATCCTTGGTTCTTTGTAGCGTTTTTAAGCTAATACGCGGGGGTTTATCTTTCCAAAGGAATTTGGAAATATATGAATCCAGAGATCTGAACCAATCTTGTGATGGTTTGTTAGGGATCATCAAAAATAAGTAATTTATTTTTGGCAAGATCATCATTTTTATAGTGGCGACCCTTCCCATGAGTGATATGGGTAAAGATTTCCATCTAGTCAGATCGCCTTCTACTTTCTTTAGAAGTGGGATGTGGTTTAATTTAGTTAAGTCTGAAAGCTTAGGAGAGACATTAATACCTAAATATTTAATATTTCCGGATTGCAGTGGGGCAGAGGAAGAATTATGGAAGGAGCAGTTAATGGGGAGAACTGTAGATTTTGGCCAGTTAATTGAATAATCTGAAACTCTTGAAAACCAGTTTATTAAGTAATTACCTCAGAGAGGTTGGTTTGTGTGTTTTGCAGAAAAAGCAACACATCATCCGCATAGAGACTGATTTTATGTTCTATGTTCTTACATTTTATGCCCTTAATTGTTGTAGCCTGTCTAAATGCTGCTGCTAGAGGTTCGATAAAAATTGCAAAAAGTGAAGGGGAGAGTGGGCATCCCTGCTGGTGCCCCTCAGGAGACAGAAGCTGGAGGATGTCTGGTCATTTGTTCTGATACGAGCCTGTTGGGGAATTGTATAATATTCTTATCCAGTTTATGAAAGAGTTTCCAAAACCAAATTTGTGTAAAGTTGCGAATAAAAATTTCCAATTAACTCTGTCAAATGCTTTTTCTGCATCTAGAGATAATATTATGGTTTCGATGTTTTTATCGTATGAGTAGTCTATTAAATTAAGTAATCTACGAGTGTTTGTTGAGGAGTGCCGACCTTTTATGAAACCAGTTTGGTCAGGATGAATTAAGAGGGGGGTCATTTTCTCTAATCTCTTTGAGAGAGCTTTGCAGATTATTTTAAGG
>NW_024582460.1:719139-736658 GCF_018398535.1 Haplochromis burtoni
TAAGGTGCAATTAAAACCCAGGAGGGCATGGAGCTACCTGCCAAGGAGCAGCAGGTAAGCGCATAGTCCCTCCTGCTAGCCCTCAATGACTAAGTGTATTTAAAATTGAGAGGTGGGCAACGACGTCAGGGGTGAGGTATACACCCTGATGGTAATTTGGACTCCGTGATTGTGCCCACCCCCAAGATCCTATATGTATGTGTAATGAGAGTGTGAATAATGTGAATGTCTAAGTTGTGGGATAAAATTGAGGCAGAGGCAGCCAGAAGGGGACAGAGGGGGGGGTAGCCTCCTCTGCACCCTGGTGACATACCCCTACTCCAAGGCCCTGCATGTGTGGGTGGTTGTGGAGGAGCGGGAAGAGGGAGGCAGCTGGAGATGGGGAGGGAAGGAAGGGAGGGGCAGGTAACCCCTCCCTGGGGCCAGCTCCCCCGCTGACCCCAGTAGGCACTCCCACCCTTCGCGACCCGCCAGGGAAAGGGGGCCCAGGCCCATCAGACCGGGGCCCAGTGCAGTAGCGCCCCCCGGCTCCACAGAGCCCTGGACAGTCCACCCAACCCCACCACAGAGAAAACTGCACCCACCCCACCATCCACTCATCTTCCAGACTACATAAGACGGTAAACGCCCAGGCTGAGATCTTCCTCCACCTCTCCTGTATCTCCCCCTCCTGCAGAGAGTTCCTGAAGAGAAGAAAGCTCCTGCAAGATGTGACCATCCCCCCCACCAGTTGAAGAGCCCCCCAGGCGGCTCGACGCACCGGCGGCACCCTGCTCCAGGGCCGGGCCCCCATGCACCCACCCGCCCACAACCCCGGCAACACACCAACCAGGACCCAAGCCCCCGAGGCCCGGCCCGGGCCCCAGCCCAGAGACGGAGCGCCCCCAGAACCTCACGCCCATCCCGAGAGCCACAGAGCCCCAACCGGACTGACCGCTACCCCGGGTTGAGCCCCCCAAGGAAGATGCCTCCGGGGAACCCCCCGACGCCCTAAGCCTGTCCCTACCCCCTCACCAATCACAACAGTGAAGGCGGGACCAAACTATGACCCCCCACCCCCACTAGGTGATGGAGCTGATAAAAGGGGCCCAGAGCAATTGATCTAATGTGGTGGCAGAGGCTGTGTCAAGACTAATGTAATCTAATAGATAATTTCTATATTGGTTAGAATTAAGATTATTTTTATTTTTCCAGTTCATGAGGACTGTTTTCTTGGCTATGCATAGGGCAGTGAAGATCATATGGGCTATATTCTTTTCTGAAGTGACATTATCTAAGCTGCCCAGTAGACACACTAAGGGGGAAGTTGGAATGTTACATTTCAGACACTTTGATAAGTCTTCACATATCTCGCGCCAAAACTTTTGCACTGGTGGACAGAACCAAAGAGCGTGGATGTAATTGTCTGGTGTATTGCCTTGACAGTGTGAGCAGTTGTTGGAAGATGTAAAGCCCATCTTGAACATCCGATGACCTGTATAGTGCACTCTATGTAGTATTTTGTATTGTATTAATTGCAGACTGGGATTTTTAATTAATTTAAAGGTTTTTAAGCAAATCTGAGACCAGAAGTTTTGGTCTAGGTTGACTGATAAATCTGCTTCCCACTTTGCAGTAGGGAGGGATATTGATTCATCTAATTTAGAAAGTGTTCTGTATATTTTAGATAATAATTTGGGGGATTTAAGAGTAAGAAAATGTGCCGCACTTAGTGGTGTTTGTAATTCAACTTGACTGAGGTTAAATTTCTTTTTTACTATGGATTTAATTTGTTGATATTCTAAAAACCTTGTCTTGTTGATCCCATATTGTTCAACTAGTCTGTCAAATGGAATAAATTCTGTTCCCTCTAATATATGTTCTAAGTATTTAATTCCTTTACAACTCCATTCTGGGAAATTAATCATATTATTGTTTTGTAATATGTCAGGGTTATTCCAGATAGGTGTACGTTTGCATGGGATTAATGAAGACTCCGTTATTTTTAGAAACTCCCACCATGCTGTCAGAGAAAAGCTGATGTTGATACTTTTAAAGCATTCATGTCTTTTGATGTTTGAGCTAATAAATGGTAGGTCTGAAATCTCTAGATCCTTGCATAGTGCCTGTTCAACATCTAGCCAGGGCTCAACTAAGAAGGTATGTTTTAACCATTCTGAGATGAACTGAAGCCTGTTGGCTAAGAAGTATTGGTGAAAATTAGGCAGATCTAATCCTCCTCTATCCTTGGTTCTTTGTAGCGTTTTTAAGCTAATACGCGGGGGTTTATCTTTCCAAAGGAATTTGGAAATATATGAATCCAGAGATCTGAACCAATCTTGTGATGGTTTGTTAGGGATCATCAAAAATAAGTAATTTATTTTTGGCAAGATCATCATTTTTATAGTGGCGACCCTTCCCATGAGTGATATGGGTAAAGATTTCCATCTAGTCAGATCGCCTTCTACTTTCTTTAGAAGTGGGATGTGGTTTAATTTAGTTAAGTCTGAAAGCTTAGGAGAGACATTAATACCTAAATATTTAATATTTCCGGATTGCAGTGGGGCAGAGGAAGAATTATGGAAGGAGCAGTTAATGGGGAGAACTGTAGATTTTGGCCAGTTAATTGAATAATCTGAAACTCTTGAAAACCAGTTTATTAAAGTAATTACCTCAGAGAGGTTGGTTTGTGTGTTTTGCAGAAAAAGCAACACATCATCCGCATAGAGACTGATTTTATGTTCTATGTTCTTACATTTTATGCCCTTAATTGTTGTAGCCTGTCTAAATGCTGCTGCTAGAGGTTCGATAAAAATTGCAAAAAGTGAAGGGGAGAGTGGGCATCCCTGTCTGGTGCCCCTCAGGAGACAGAAGCTGGAGGATGTCTGGTCATTTGTTCTGATACGAGCCGTTGGAGAATTGTATAATATTCTTATCCAGTTTATGAAAGAGTTTCCAAAACCAAATTTGTGTAAAGTTGCGAATAAAAATTTCCAATTAACTCTGTCAAATGCTTTTTCTGCATCTAGAGATAATATTATGGTTTCGATGTTTTTATCGTATGAGTAGTCTATTAAATTAAGTAATCTACGAGTGTTTGTTGAGGAGTGCCGACCTTTTATGAAACCAGTTTGGTCAGGATGAATTAAGAGGGGGGTCATTTTCTCTAATCTCTTTGAGAGAGCTTTGCAGATTATTTTAAGGTCTACATTTAAAAGAGAAATTGGACGATAGCTTGAGGGAAATAAAGGGTCTTTGCCTGGTTTTAGCAGGAGACTAATGTTCGCAGAATTCATATTTGGTGGTAGTCTGCCCTTTCCTCGACTTTCCTGCGAACATCTGTGGAATACTGGTGCCAAATTGTCCAGAATGTCTTTGTAGAATCTGCAGGGAAGCGCTGACCTGGTAGCCATTATATTCTGGGCATACGTTAATTCAGGGCTTCCTGGAGTTATTTGGCGTCAGTGGCGAAATACCAGTTCCATTGCTATGACTGTCTGAGGAATTTTTGGAAGAGTTAACGTTGTCTAAGAAACAGATCAATTTCCATTTTTAGATTGGGTGTATACCTTTGTGTGTAGTATTAAGTTTCATAAGATCAAATGACCCTACATAAAGTGTTTATTCTCTGTTATCCAGATCGTATATTGTGTTCCCCGATATAATCTTTTCAGCCAGTCACATTGATGAGCTTTTATTTTCTTTATTTATTTTCTTAGCTGGTTATCTAGAAAATGACCTGATTTGTTACCTTTGTCAAAATTCTGCAAGCGAGAGTAACATTGTATAAGTTGAATTGTGTTTCTTTTATGTAATTAGTTGTGCATTTAATTGTCTAGTGTTTGTTTTGCATATTGTTGGTTCAATGGTTTCTGATCTTGGTCTGCATTCTTTGCGTAGGCTTCTTCTAGTTGATTTTATGTTTTTTCTAATTCCTGTAATATTTTTGTTTTCTTCTTTCTTTTTGTGTGATGATAAAAAATTATTTGTTTTCACCTCTCATCACAGTTTCCCTCTTCCCACTACTAATATTGAAAGCAGATATTTATTTCCGGTATGATTGTCATTAAAGCTCCACAATATGAAGATGCCATTTCTTTTTAAAAGTATTTAATAAAAAGATCTTACAATCTTATAAGTAGTGATATATGTTAAATTCTCTCAGTTTTTACTTGGGTAGTATTATTTCTAAAATAGTGCAAAACTTACGATGTTAAAGAGATAAGAGCATGCGATAATGAAATCGCTGCATTCAGCATCATAGCGAATCAGCAAATCTGCAGTTGATCTGACTAATTGAAATCTCATCCTAACATGTTAATAGACATTGCGAATAAAGTAATATTCCGTCACTCAGCGTGAGCTGCGACCAAAAATAATCCAGACGAGAGTAGAGTGATGAACATGGAGAAAAAAGTATATTCCTTACTGTGGGGTGAAGGAGCGCCATGCATCGCAGAAGACCAAAGTCGTCATATACTGTTTGATTATATTTGTGGACTGCCAATTGCGCTGAGTTCCTGTTGTGTTGAGCCTATCCATTTCTTCATTTAGTCCAAGGTTGAGGTCACCGCCAAGAATGAGTGTGCAATCAAGGTGTTCAGAGAGTGCACTAAAAAAATCCGTGGAAGAATGAGGGTTCATCAACATTTGGACCATATATACTAACAATACATAGTTTTTTGTTCAATATTGATAGTTTAATAATTAGAAATCTACCCTCTGGATCTATAACTGTATCGAGTACTGTAAAATTAACATTTTTATGTATTAAAATTGCTACTCCCCGTTGTCTAGAATTATAACCGGCTGCAAACACGTTAGGAAACTCAGGTGTTTTAAGTTCGTTTAAACCTGTGACAGGTTTGTGAGTTTCTTGTAATAAAACAACATCTGCCTGTAGTTTTTTAAGCTGGTTAAATATTTTTAACCTCTTTCCTCTGGTGCCAGCTCCATTTACATTCCATGTGACAAACCTCAGCATGCCCTTAATTGTGCGTGTATGTCTAATGATGTATGCTGGGTGTTTCGTTTAGACAGGTGGAGAGAATATGGAAACATCCCTTGTTTGTAAATAGAAAGAGAAAAAGAAGTGTGGTGAGAGGCTCCATAAGTCTGACTATGTGTGTGAATATTCACTAATATGAACAAGCGTGGTCTTGCTTATGTGTCCTGCAAGTCTGTGCGTGCTGTGAGGCTGTTGTGAATGTGCTGCCGTTGAGCTGATGTGTTTGCGTGATCGTGTTGTGAAAATATGGAGAAATAGAGGGTGTTGTTTGTAGGTGAGTGGGGAAGTAGGTGACTCACAGCAGTGAAAGACAAGAGAAAGAAAGAAACCACATGAACTGTGAGCGATAACAAAAAAAAAAGAAACGAAACGGAAACATTCCAATTGAAGAATGACGGAGGGTGACGGTGTTATATCTGCTATGACATCATATTGATATTACTAGGTTAAACCCATGTTAAAGGAGAGAAGTGTGAATGAATAAGAAAAGAGTGTAGCGGGTTCTTATCTGGAGTGCAGTTCAATATAACCACGGTGTGGTGCCGAGGTCGCGGTAAGAGCTGTCCGTCCACGTAGAGCCGGTCCACGGCGATGACAGCACGGGAGCCTTTCTGGATGAAGCTACGTCGAACTGGGAACAGGACCTTGCGTCGTTCCAGGATCTCTTTGGGGAACTGTCTCCGCTAACGTTTCTGAATCTGATCCTTGACAGCAAATACGTGTTGAGTTGCGTCTCTCTTTCAGCTCTCTGACCGCGGACTCTTCACCTGTTCCTTCCTGTTTGAATTGACTGAAACTTTGCGCCACAAATAGGCCGTGGTCTCCCGGTCCGCATCCGCGTCGTGTCCTCCCACTACGCTACCCACAAAGCGGATTATCTATCGAAGCTCGAGTGCTTCTTCTACGGTGGTCTCCGCAGCTTTCAGGTTGGATTCATATTGAAAGTTTAATATCAACCGTCTGCCTACTTGTAGGAATCAAGATTCTAGCAAACGGGTCCAGTTTCTGGATATACCAAAAAACTAAGATTTATCTCTCTGATGCATTACACGGCTTGTAGATCGATAACGGTACAGGTTCTTTTTTTTTTTTAGTTTTCAAATCGTTTTAGCATTGGGTCACGATTATCCCATGGTGAGAGATTAATCTCGACTTCTCCCGTAGCGGGCATTTTCAGCGGCAAGCGTTCCACCTGCTGCTGGCTGAATCCCAGAGATTCTCTTCAGATAGATTTAAAATTCCCGGTGTAAAATCTCCACCAGGGACAGCCTCGCATCAAAACTGGACAATCGCTTGTCGATTGACTCCAGGATTTCTGCGATGTCTTTGCCGGCAGGCGATGTTGTACCGGGGGAGTCTGCCTGGCGACTTCTCTTCGATGACGGCGTCTCAATTTTGGCCGGGGAAGATGCACTCTGGGCCTTATGCATTACTAAATCTTGAAAACAGCGGTCGATGTAATCTTGGAGAGCGTCTAAACTCTCCCCGTTGTCCTCCAGGGTGTTAGAGATGATAAAGCAGATGTTGTTAGTTATATGACAATTGATTAGTATATTTGGTAATACTGAAGCTTGAAAAACCTTTGTTAAATTCTATGTGAACGGTATAATATGGCCCAGCCCTAGTGTGAAGTGACCTATCAGCATCATTCTGAGACAGGATGTTTCTAGTTTTAGTTGAGCAAATGAATGACAGTAGTTATGATCAAAATGACTCCAAGATTTCTCACAGTGTTACTGCAGGCCAGGGTAATGTCATATATCTTTTACGTTGATAAAAAAAAAAAAGCCTGTAATTTCACTTCTTTTCTTGTAGTGACACTTACTTTTGTGAATTTGATAAGTTCTTGATTGATTTCTTCTCTTCCCTAGTGCACTATGGCCCCTCAGTTTGTCTGAGCCAGCCATTGGCCTCCAGAGCAACAGATAGAAGAGGAGAAAGTCCAGCATCAGTCTGTCACAATTCTCCCTGTAAAAACTAGGCTTACAGGTCCTGCAAAGGAAGATTTCCCTGTCAATACTGATACTGATATTGCTCTTGTACACTCGAGACCAGGTCAAGGTGAACATTCAGCAAATACGTGCACAAAAAGACAAGCATGCAAAAAGAAAAAGCATGTGGCAACATAATCAGCTGATCGACCAGCAGCCTTCTTTGGAGAGCCTAGAAACATCACAGAAAGAAGAAAGCAAATAGAGTTAGAAGTGCTTATTTAAATGTGTGTGTATCCAGGAGAAAGATCTCTCTGTTAACTAACCTCTGATATCATGTCTGAGTCGAGGCCTTAGTCAGGGAGATGCCAAGAACCCAACGGTCAATCTTCGTGCTCCAGAGTGCTCTAAACCTCAGACCTCCAAACAGGACAATGACCCTAAGGACTCACCACATGAGTGGCTTCAGAACCACTCTGTGAATGTTCTTAAGTGTCCCAGAGAGAGAGACGCTTGAACCCAATTGAACATCTCTGGAGAGATCTGAAAATGGCTGTGCACCAACCGTCCGTTTGCACAAATAAATGCTATGTTCTTTTGACCTTTCACCCTCTTGATCCTCCCATTTAGTTTGTGTTAATATGGTGGTGAATGTGTACCCAGACTGTCCCAGAGCCAAAAATCACAATGAACCAACCACCAAGGAAACAACTGACTCTCCCTGTGTGCACATTTATGAATTGTGGCTTTGCTTCACGTAACAAACAAATACTTCAAAACAAAGTGAGCTTATTATCTAATTACTTATAGTAATTTCATTAAAATGTGCTTTTAAGAGGCTGAATTTAAAAACCTGATGCTGAGTGTGACAGTGTTCTGAAATTTACAGTCACTTAGGCTGCTAGAGAAAGAATAAAGAATGAAGAAAGAACGAGGAATGAAGAAAGAATGAATAGCTAGCTCTAGTGTTGTTAATAAGAAAAGTATACTGTGTTCAGTTTCAGTTTCTATTTATGATACTGAATGTAAGATTCGGTTTATAATTTTTAAATGTATTTTCATATGTGTGACCTTATCTTTCGTGTGCTCTGTGTGTGTTCTGTCCAGTCTCCTCTGACCCCAGATCCCACCAAGTTGTAAATGCATGCTCAACTGTAGGATAGCATTGTGAGATTAGTTGCTGCTTTGATTACTCGCCATCATTTTTTACCTTTTTGCTGTTTTTATTGAACAAACATTAAGCTTTGTCCTTGATTTAACTCAGTGCCGAGAGTAGATCATATGACCTTCAACAAACTGGTTGCACACGCTGATCCAAAAGAAAAGATCGATTGCATGAGTGATTATCTAACAACTGATAAGCTCCGTTGTGCAAGTGTGCACTGTAAATGTTTGTCTGGATGCTAGGTGAGCATGACTTTTTGAGAGGTAGGGATCAATGGTCATATTTACCATTGACAAGAGGTGTGTGTGGGTAGAATGGGGGGGACTTAAACAGTAGCAGGATATAAAATGTGACCTCTCCGTCTCTGCACATCGGTGTTAAAGAGAGAGAGTCGTCCCAGGCCTTTACCATGAAGACCTGTGTGCTGTTATCGCTGCTGCTGGCGTTGGGTTGTGTGACCATCAATGGTGCACCAGTGGAGCGTGGTGGCATAGAACCAGGCTCATGTGAAGATGCTTCAACAAAAGCAGCTGCTGAACTGGCTCTTACCAAAATCAACCAGAACAGAAAGGAGGGCTACATCTTCAGTCTGCACCGCCTGTCCAATGCCCACATAAAGAGACATGTAAGCTGAGCTTGCAGTATTATTACTGTGTGGTAGACCAGAGCTGTTTAAGGCAGAATTACTTTCTAGCAGAGTCCAGAGAAGTTCAGTGTATTTTGGCATTACGGGAATACTGAAATTTATAAAATCATAAAGTGATTTGACTAAAAATCTGGAGAAAAAGTCAGTTAGAAACATTTTCATGAAACAAATATGTTCCAAAAACTTTTCACTGTGATTGGACCAAATGAGACAAAAACAAATTAAACCAATGTTTTAAGTAAGTACGACAAGTCAGACTGTTTTGGGGGGGGTTTTGAGGGGGGGATGCCATGTTAGGCAAATTACGTGAAAAACAAATGACCATGTGAAAGATCAGAACATAAATTAAACGAGTAACCACTGAAACTAAATTCCATTAGCGTTTTATTGACTGTACATAATGATTGATTAAATTTGTGTGTTTTACAGGGAGAGAATGGTGTGGTCTTCTACCTGAATCTGGATGTTGTGGAGACCAACTGCAGTGTTCTCAGCAAGAGGGACTGGAAGAGCTGTGACATTCGTAGTGGCAATACGCAGGTTAGAAAAAACACACACAAACACTGCATGTGCAAATTCTCATCAACAAGTTTACCAAATTTCTGTATGCGTATGTAATTAATACATGTGTTAGTCCTGATTGTTTTTATTACTGTCTCTTGTGTTCTGCTTAAGGCTTTCTTACAATCTTAAATCTTTCTTTTTTAACATAGTGAGCATCTTAGTTTTGTGTTCCATAAGCAATAGTTCATAAGTTGGCAGGTGAATAAAGATATTTAGTATCACAAGATATTGTCATTGTTCTTTCAATTTATAAAAAGGTATAAAAAAAATCTAAATAAACTCTTTTGCGAATGTGATGCTGTATGTATGAGCAGTACACTAACATCATGTATTGTATTGTGTTTGCAGGTATATGGACAGTGCAAAGCTGCTATCTTCATCAGTAAGGTACACAGAGTGGTTCGTCTCTACAAATACAAGTGTGCTATCAGACCAGGTATGAAAAATATTACACGTATCAAAAAGAAGTGATTGTGGTTTTCATTCAGATTCAACCATTATATCTAAAAAGACATCAAGGTCCAGACTTAAAACATGTTTTTGTGAAGTGCAGCAGTCTCTTCATAATTAAAATGACTTTTTGTTCTGCTCAATTCCTGCAGGTAGGGTGCATCAGTCCTGTGGTGGCTGTCCAGGTTTAACTGAACATAATCATGATAAAGTTCAGAAGGCTGTGACCCAGTCTCTGGAGAAGTTCAATCAGCAGAGTGGGCTGGCCAATCGTTTCGCTCTGCTCAAAATCTCCCGTGCTACTTCACAGGTAGGGAGATCAAAATTAAGATGTGTGACATAATGTATCCTCGGCTCTTTTATTGTATAGTTAAATATTCTCATCATGCACTGTCAAGGCTGAGAATAAGGTGGCAGAATTCCCCTTTACAAATTTACACCATCAAATTTAATGGAAACACACAGAGAAGCTCCTACGCAAAAATTAGATTAAACAACTACAGTAGCCTGTAAGTAAAGTTTGCATAAACTGTATAATATTTCATAAAGTTTTCTACCAAATCTGGTATAAACAGAAAGGAGGCACATAAATGTTTATGGTAGTGGCACTGCTCTGCCTGGACTTATACTGACTGTATCCATACCTAATCTGGTACTACTACTGTAATGGTACTCTGGTACTTACATTAAGACACATTTCCTAACCGCAGCAATTTCCTAATGTTGTAAACCCGCTCAACATTTGGCAATAAAACCCTTTCTGATTCTGATTCTGATTTTGCTCCACCCACTCTTCCCTGCTCTGCTGTGTTTCGTTGACCTGCGGTCACATGACTCAGCAGCACCAAGCAGAACTATGCAGGCTGCAGGAAGGGACAAAGTGGAGCAACGTATAGAGGTTCCAGGTTCTAAGAAATAAAATGTATACAGTTTTCCATTCATCTTGTCACATTCTAATATTGCACTAAAAAGTATCTCAGTTTTGAAACTACCAGACCACAGCCCAGCAGCCAAGAAGAAACAGACAGAAAACAGAAGAAACAAAGCTAATTTGTTTGTCTCCCCAAATAGTGACGGCAGATGGTCGCCCCTCCCTGAGCCTGATTCTGCTGGAGGTTTCTTCCTGTTATAAGGGAGTTTTTCCTTCCCACTGGTGATTTCATTACTGGGGTTATCTCTGTATTTTTGAAAGGTCTACCTTACAATATAAAATGCCTTGAGGCTATATAAAAAAACTGAATTAAAATTGATTTAATTTAATTAAACAGAACGGGAAAATTTCACACAACTTCCTTAATCACATATTTCTGACAAAAATAAGAACAAGAATAGTGCTTAAAATATTTTTTAAAACTTTAATCTTTTTCATTTTTTTGCATTTGGACTATGTCTTACTTTCGTGACAGGGGCCGCTACACCACCTCCAGACTTGCCAATGGTCATTCTGTTAACTAGTTACTGTGTGAAAAAAGAATCACCGTAATTTAGTGGTTATTAAAATGTATTCTATACCAAAACTTTGCTGTATCCCACACCGCCACAGAACATCACTAACTATGCTGCCCCAATTCTCACACATGATTTTATATCAAGTCTCTTCCTTAATTTGGGCTTTTCCTTTCTCTCTGTGTCTTTGTGCATCCAGGTTGTCGCAGGTAGGAAGTACCATGTGGAATACACCATCCAGGAGACCACTTGCCCCCAGAGGGCAGGAGCAGATGAACCTTGCCCCCCCATGGAATGCGAGTTTGCTGTGAGTCTTTTATTAATCTTTCATCTACTAGGTTTTGCCCTGTTTATTCTCAAATGAAATCAAGTTCAACTCACCTTCTCCATCAGGGGATTGTTTTACTTTCTAACAGTGCAAGGAAAAGACCTTCATTTGCTGCTCAAAGCTTAGTATGTTCTAGCTTCATATCAGTGGCTTGTGTATGACAGCAGGAGATTACTTTGATATTTAGTTTGCCTAGTTTAGAAAAAACAACGTAAAACTACAAAGTTTTCAGATGCAAATTTGTAGTGTAATGGCATCAAGTGACGATGAGTTGGTCGTAAGGTTTCTAAACAAGAAAATGAAGAAACTGAGATTCTGGATTCATCCAGAAATACATTCGCTTCTGCTTACCCTTTTCAGGGTCGCGGGGGGTGTGGGGCCTATCCCAGCTGTCGTAGGGCAAGAGGCAGGGTACACCCTGGACAGGTTGCCAGTCTGTCACAGGGCTAACACACAGGGACAGACAACCATTTGCACTCACACCTATGGGCAATTTAGACTTTTCAATTAACCTATCCCCACAAAGTGCATGTCTTTGGACTGTGGGAGGAGAATCCTCGCAAACACGGGGAGAACATGCAAACTCCACACAGAAAGACCCTGGCCTGATGGTGGAATGTAACTCAGGACCTTCTTGCTGTGAGGCAACAGTGCTAACCATGCCACTGTGCTGTCCATTCTGGACATCATCCAATTCTAAATAGAAGGCAGCAGCAGAAATAATTTCTTGTTTTAATCCAAGAGGTGAAGCTGCATCACAGCTGCTTTTGTACATAATTCCGGACGTCAGTAAGGAAGTCTGAGCTCTTGTGGGTAGACCACACCTGAGGAGACAGAGAAATATTTTTCAGATAGCAGTATGACCCAGAGCAGCATGCTCTGGGTCATACTGCTTAGAATTAAAAACCTATTACCATATCATTGTATATTCTGTACTGGTATGCCTTTGAGCTGCAAGCACACTTGCCAAATGCAGTGGTCTGATTGGTCCAATCTGTTAATTCACATGCGAGAATCAGAAAAACTGAACTTGATCCAAAAAAAATTTGTCCAAAAGTATTTTTAAAACAAGAAACATTTGCACAAACTGTACATGTAAAGGCCTTTATACTGTAGTAAAACCACAGGCATAATTATTGCACTCTTACTTCTTCTTCTTTTTCTCTCCTCAGCACAAGGGTTTCTGTAAGGCATCCCTCTTCCACGCACTCAATGGCGATGAGAAGATTGAGGGAGCCTGTGAGATCTATGAGCCTGAGGTGAGACTCTTTTAGATGGTTTCGCTGTTTACCTTCAATGTCTTTTTAAGACATACAGTGGGGCAAAAAAGTATTTAGTCAGCCACCGATTGTGCAAGTTCCCCCACCTAAAATGATGACAGAGGTCAGTAATTTGCACCAGAGGTACACTTCAACTGTGAGAGACAGAATGTGAAAAAAAAATCCATGAATCCACATGGTAGGATTTGTAAAGAATTTATTCGTAAATCAGGGTGGAAAATAAGTATTTGGTCAATAACAAAAATACAACTCAATACTTTGTAACATAACCTTTGTTGGCAATAACAGAGGTCAAACGTTTACTATAGGTCTTTACCAGGTTTGCACACACAGTAGCTGGTATTTTGGCCCATTCCTCCATGCAGATCTTCTCGAGAGCAGTGATGTTTTGGGGCTGTCGCCGAGCAACACGGACTTTCAACTCCCGCCACAGATTTTCTATGGGGTTGAGGTCTGGAGACTGGCTAGGCCACTCCAGGACTTTCAAATGCTTCTTACGGAGCCACTCCTTTGTTGCCCGGGCGGTGTGTTTTGGATCATTGTCATGTTGGAAGACCCAGCCTCGTTTCATCTTCAAAGTTCTCACTGATGGAAGGAGGTTTTGGCTCAAAATCTCACGATACATGGCCCCATTCATTCTGTCCTTAACACGGATCAGTCGTCCTGTCCCCTTGGCAGAAAAACAGCCCCATAGCATGATGTTTCCACCCCCATGCTTCACAGTAGGTATGGTGTTCTTGGGATGCAACTCAGTATTCTTCTTCCTCCAAACACGACGAGTTGAGTTTATACCAAAAAGTTCTACTTTGGTTTCATCTGACCACATGACATTCTCCCAATCCTCTGCTGTATCATCCATGTGCTCTCTGGCAAACTTCAGACGGGCCTGGACATGCACTGGCTTCAGCAGCGAACACGTCTGGCACTGCGGGATTTGATTCCCTGCCGTTGTAGTGTGTTACTGATGGTGACCTTTGTTACTTTGGTCCCAGCTCTCTGCAGGTCATTCACCAGGTCCCCCCGTGTGGTTCTGGGATCTTTGCTCACCGTTCTCATGATCATTTTGACCCCACGGGATGAGATCTTGCGTGGAGCCCCAGATCGAGGGAGATTATCAGTGGTCTTGTATGTCTTCCATTTTCTGATGATTGCTCCCACAGTTGATTTTTTCACACCAAGCTGCTTGCCTATTGTAGATTCACTCTTCCCAGTCTGGTGCAGGTCTACAATACTTTTCCTGGTGTCCTTCGAAAGCTCTTTGGTCTTGGCCATGGCGGAGTTTGGAGTCTGACTGTTTGAGGCTGTGGACAGGTGTCTTTTATACAGATGATGAGTTCAAACAGGTGCCATTCATACAGGTAACGAGTGGGGGACAGAAAAGCTTCTTACAGAAGACGTTACAGGTCTGTGAGAGCCAGAGATTTTCCTTGTTTGAGGTGACCAAATACTTATTTTCCACCCTAATTTACGAATAAATTCTTTACAAATCCTACCATGTGGATTCATGGATTTTTTTTTCACATTCTGTCTCTCACAGTTGAAGTGTACCTCTGGTGCAAATTATTGACCTCTGTCATCATTTTAAGTGGGGGAACTTGCACAATCGGTGGCTGACTAAATACTTTTTTGCCCCACTGTAAGAAAAAAAAGGATTGGTGGATTGTGTGATTTTAATTTTGGAACTCACTAAATTAACACAAACTGTTTATACATGTCTTTGCTGTATAATTCCAATGAGGATGTGTTTTTTTTAAACTACAGAATCAGATGGACACATCCAAAGTTTTGTTAACACCGTTCTCCTAAAGTTTAGCAAACAGATCTGCTACAGTGCTTTAGCCTGTCAAAATTCTCAGTCACACCTGGTACACCTCTATTTTGAAGCTCTAACTGTCCAGATAGAAGAGTTAAAAAATAAAATTCACTCTGTACTGTTGTCGTGAAGGGGGACCATAGCTATGGAGGCCAGAATTGCTGTTTGTTATTTTCAGGACTTAAGTGGGCCTTGAAAATCTGAAGATGGAAGCACCAGACCATATTTTATTCACATACACTGTTCACTCTTTAATATCCTACACTCTTTATCTCTTCTCCAGGCTGCTGAGAGAGAGAAGAAGCTACACCTGCTGGGCGGAGAGACTGACCACAGCCACAATGACACACACTCACACAGCCACGACCAAGACCAAACACACGACCACGCAAACGATCACACAAAGTGCCACTCTCATCATGGCCACACCCACAACCACACTGATGACCGTGATCACCACCACACACATGACCATGCCACAGGCAGCGCCCACAGGCACGCTCATGACCACTCCCATGACCACGGTCTGAATCACGATCACGTGCACACTCATCACGCCAAGGCACACAACCACAGCGGTGACTCTCCCAGTCACCACCACGACTATAAGCATGCTCTAGGTGTGCACACACATGAACATGACCACGAGCTGGCTCTGGACCATGACCACAAGCACGGTCACCTGCATGAACACGAGCACCACCACCATCACCACCATCACGAACATGAGAACGCACCCCACGATGAACCACAGGGAACAGTGATAGTCCTGCCCGCCTTGGGCCAGCCTGTGACTCTGCCTTCCTTCCCTGATGTCCCAGTTGGTGGCCCTGGAGTTGGAGTCACTCTCCCACTTAAACCCGACCCTCAAATTCCTGGACAGATGGAGCCCACCATCGAGCCCTTCCCAAAATCAGTCTCTGCCCAGTGCCCCACCACAGCGGGAAAGCATAAAAATGTGGATGAACTCCTCACTAAAGACCTCGAATTCAAGCCAGCTGCAGCCAGTTCATAAAGCCTATAAAACTGTTTTTAAATACACACACAAAGGCTCAAGTGTAATGAAAAGAAGGAAAACTATTTGGCATTGCATTTTTCTACATTAAACACATTGTCAGTAAAGCACTGCTTGCATGAGTCAATCTTACCGTTTCATGTCCTAGAGCAAAAGAAATGTTTTAAATGCACTTTTTTTCATAGATTCCACTAAACAACTGATTTGCTTTGGCAAAAGGCTGCTAATATTTTTTGCACCAACCAAGCAATTCCCATATATGTTACAACTGAAACCTTGCCATAAATCAGCATGGTGTGGAGTTAAAAATTTGTGGCACCTTAAAAATTGAATACAGGTGACAAAAGGTAAAGACATTCTGTAGCTGAGACGAAGTACAGGTACTTGTTTTAAAAATTTGGGAACTAGCTGAAGTATTGATTCAGCTTCTCTGCAATGAAATGAATAGCTGAACCTCTGAGTGTACACCTGTGGACTAACCAACTGTTTAAGGTAATGCTAGCATCACTGCAGTTAGCCCCACCCTTTTATGCTCATGTTAGCAGTACTAGCTAGCTAACTTGCTCTTCACAAATAAAGTTTCAAGTTAGTCTCTGCCAAGACTAGATATGAAACTACCCATTTGTTTTGATTACACAAGGGCACACATTTCTGTTATTAAATTTAAGTACCTGGGACACTTTTTTTATGTGACTCTTGAAGGATAATGTTGGGTCTAGAATGACCCCAAGATATTTAAATTCTGGAGCTAATTCAAGCTCTACTCCAACAAGGAATATGTTTGACTGCTTCAAGTTTAAGGGGCGTTTTGAAAAATACATACAGTTTTTGAGGTGTTCAACATTAGGCATGAGTCCTCCAGCCAGCTATGCATTAATGCTAAAGCAGCCGTAAGATCTGTTGCCACCTGCTGGACACCATTTGCTTGCATATATATATAACTGCATCATCCGCATACATTTGAGTAAATATATTTGGACAGACTTCAGGTAAGTTATTGATAGAAAGAGAGAACAATAAGGGCCCAAGAACAGATCCTTGAGAAACCCCTGTATCACAGTCTAAATATGGAGATTTAACCCCATCCAACACCACACACTGTTTCCTGTGTGAGAGATATGAGGCAAACCACTGAAGAGCCTGACTGGAGGTATTAAAATGAGTCAATCTGGACAACAATATCTGATGGTTTACAGAGTCAAAAGCCTTCTTCAGATCTAGCTCCAACACAGGGACTCTTGTCCAGCAAGCTCTTCAAGTTCTCCACTAACATACACAGGGCAGGATCTGTGGAGTGATGTGCCCGAAAGCCAAACTGCAATGGATGTAATGAGGGTTGGGTGTTTTCTAGGTGAGCAGTGAGGAGTTTAACCACCCACTTCTCAGCTATTTTAGATACGACTGGGAGTATGCTTATGGGACGATAATTAGCAATGTCAGTCTTCACACCTGCTTTGAGAATTGGTGTAACTGCAGCAATTTTCCAATCTGTTGGAACAATGGAGTGTTTGAAAAACATATTCAAAACATGAATCAGAATCAGAATCAGAATACTTTATTCTGATTCTGATTCTGATTCTGATTGAAAAACATATTCAAAACATGAGTTGTTGGATGTACAAGCAAATCCATATGTTCCTTTAGGAAGTTTGTGTTAATACTAGAGCTGGGCGATATAACGATAACGATATGTATCGCGATATAACTTTTACTCGATAGAGAAATTAAACTATCGCGATAGACCTCTGCTGCTCATCTGCTCTCGTTACAACCAATTACCCTCAGGGGTGATATAAGCTGGAGAAGAGCAGTGTGGAAGAGGAAGGAGAGGTTTCTGGTGGTTTTCCTCTGTGCTGGTCAGAGTGTGCTACTGACTTAGGTGTGGAACAGCCTG
>NW_024582460.1:772085-777787 GCF_018398535.1 Haplochromis burtoni
CTCTGGCTGAAAAATCAAAAAATATATTTTAGAAAATTAAAACCTGTTTTGTCCTTAATCTCAGGAATCACTGAGTTACACTATCCATCCATCCATCCACTGTCTTCTGCTTATCCTTATCCCAAGTGGACTGAAGCCTATCCCAGCTATGATAGGGCAGGATACACCCTAAATATGTTGCAGGGTTAATTAACTTTGAGAATTTCTATGAGTATTAATTATTAAAAATAAACAATTGTATTTCTTTGAGTCCATTTACCCAGTTCAACAGTATGCTATGACCCGTTAGTTTGTCTGAACCAGAAAAGTCTGGCCACACAGCAGTTTGATTATTCTTACGGGAAGTCTAGCATCACAGTGCAAACAGGCCCTGCAAAGGAAAATTTTCTAGAAAAAAAAGGATAAACAGCTACTCAGTCTGCTTGCAATGCTTATCTGTTATGGTCCTTTTTCATCTTTTATATTCTCCGACCATCGGACCAGGATTTTATAACTTCATCTCTCATGGTGGGTCGCAGTATGTTGAGCCTAGCAACTGCAAACCTACACGTAATGTATTTTAATGACAAATCATTTAGATGAGTACTGTAGGTGTCACTGTGTTGAGCATTGAGCTCCAATACATCTCTCTCTCTCTCTGAGAAAGTGCTTATATAGATTGCCTTCTCTGGCTGGACAATTACATGTTAAAGATCAAAGAAATGCAGAGTGGCATGAGAACCATGTTTACCTTCATAATATTCTTAGAATAACTGATTTCATGTTCTAAAATATGTTGAGAGCTGTCTTTCTTTGACGAATATAAGCGTATAAGCACTGTTAATATAAACTGTTGTTATTAAGAGATTAGAAAAAATCTTTACTTTGTGACTCTTTCAATATGGTCGTCTGACAGAAATATATATTACCTCCAATGTGTTTCATAGTCTGATGAAGGCTAAAAGGATGAAACATTAGCATGTTTGTTGGCTTGGCCAAATAAATTGGTATATTTGAGAATTGTCACACAAGTTTTATGTGTTTGCAACCTATTTCCTTTGGGTATTCAGTGCTGGAGTATTTACAAAATGCTTTGGCTCCACTGTTGTTAGTATCATTAACTGAATTTGTCAGTTACAATAACTATGAGGATTTCTGACTATTTAAGTTTAAAAAAATAAACATACCCTGTTTCCCAATGCACTATGACCTCTCAGTTTGTCTGAACCAGCATTTGGCTTGCAGAGCAGCAGATGCCAGCTGTTTGCTCATCCTTACTGGAAGTCCAGCATCAGTTTGCCAAAAGGCCCCACAAAAAACATTTTCAGACTAGCATATGTGTTAATATTAACCCTGTAGGTACAAGGGGATAATTATCCGTTTTTGGCTACTCATAATTTTTCCATTATATTTCAGCTTTAAAAGGGTCAGCTTTGTCATTTGGTATCATTCTTTCCAGAACAATCTTGCGTCTGATTTTGCATTTATTTTTTTCGTTTTGACCTAAAATCGCACAAATATAAAATAAGACTATGGAAATTTTTATTTTTTTTCTGTGAAAACCACAAGCATGTTTAACAAATCATTCTATCAACTTGTCAATTTCAAAAACCTATGCATAAATTTAGGAAACAACAAAAGTATATACAACTATTTACATAATAATGCAGGAAATGCCTCTGGAATGTTGTGTACAAACTCTTTACAGTACAAAAAGATGTTTGTGTCACTCCAAAAAAATAGTTCCTGTCCACCAAATGACAGACAGGTAATTCACAGATTGACCAACAGCCTTGTTTACAGAGCCTTAAAATATAAGAGGAGAAAAAGAAAGCAAATACAGAAAGAATTGTTTTTTAAATGTCTATATGTCTCCAGGAGAAAGGTGGATCTCTTTACAAACACTGAAGGAGACGAGTTAACCAACTTGGAACTTCCACTGTTGGACGAAGAGGAAGACTCCAACTCTGCAATGCCCCCGCCATTTTATACTGTATAGCACAGAATCACAACTACAGCACGGTCACCTCAAAGCACTATATTGTGAGGTAAAGACCCTTCAATAATACAGAGCCACAGTGTTCCTGCTCATTGCTCTGACCTGTGGGTAATTAAGCTGTCAACTTATAAGGCCAGCGCTCTCGACTTCTCTTTGCGAGATTCTCAGCTAACCGGAGTTAGTGCAGGCCAACATAGTGTTTTGTGAACGTCATAGTAAATTACCTTTTGATTCTCGTTCATAGCTACTCACCAGATTGCCAGACACCAACCTTCTCCATAAAACCTGCATTTGGATGCTGGACCTCTCAGCAGTCTTTATAGCCAAGGCTATTGCTCACTCCACGCACCTGCCTACCTCAACTTCAGGAGTTTTGGATTCCTTACCACTCTCCCCTTCTTGCTACTGATCCACCTGTGGCAAGTAAACAGCTTAAAGGAACATTCAGAACCATCATCTGACAGCAATCACCTTGAACCATACCTGAGCTTGTTTACTCTTATTTCAGTGACTCTGACCCCCCTGGACCCTGCCATCCAGTCTGACTTCCCCTTTGGCCCCAAAATCACAGAACTGCAGTTCTTGTTTTTCTTGTTGCGTGCATAGCTCAGGTTCCATAAGTGCTCAAAACTTTAGCATTGTTCATGGCACATGTTAATACTCATTGCTCACAGTTCAGTTTAATAGTCTCGTTGCACATTCACTTACTTTGAAAATAAACTTTGTTACTTAAACATTAACCAGTTCTCCGCCTGCGTCCTGCATTTGAGTCCTTTTCTCCCGAGTCGGCCTACAGCCATGACATAGGCGGGCCCAGAGGCCAGTAGGTAACATGGACCCAAGCACAGATACAGACACAGACAACAGAAACTAAGTTTTAACAAGACTTTATTTACAGATGTAAACTTGTACATAAAGGAAAATGTGCGTGGGGAAACTTGTCATGTGTGTGGTCTTACATTTTGTGTGCTATGCATTTAATGCATACATTGTGTTCTGGCCACAAGAAGCTTCCACTCCCAAGTGGTAAATCCAGGCTCGGCTCTTCTTTAGGCAGTCTTCTTCAGAGAGATTGGCTGTGGCTCAGGATATAGAGCAGGTTGTGCAAAAAGTTGCTGGTTATATGGTAAATGGCCTGTATTTATATAGCGCTTTTACTAGTCCCTAAGGACCCCAAAGTGCTTTACATATCCAGTCATTCACCCATTCACACACACATTCACACACTGGTGATGGCAGCTACGTGCAAATCGGTCGTCTGACCTGGGTATAGGGGCGAAAGACTATTCTTTTGGAGGCACTATATCCTTGGTGCCTCCAAGCTGCCAGATGACGTGTGGACAAGGAACCGAATCCTGAGTTGCTCAAGATGCACACTGGATTGTGGGTCTGTTCATGAATATTAGACACAGAGCTTGAATAATAGTACCCTATGAATGTATGTTGGATTGGGTGAGTGAGGCTTGTAGTAAAAAGCCCTTTAAATATTCAGAAAAAGAAAAATGCTATGTGTTATATAAGTGTAAAACTAAAGTTAGTTCAAAGTTAGTGCAAGACAGAAGTGCAAATGCATTAATAAATAATATGTACCATTTAAATCTAAGAAAAACAGCTTCATTGGTAGGAATCATTTCCTAAAGCATTCTTTATGGCAGCGAGGTTGAATCGATCTCAGAAAAACGGGGCTCTGCTGCCTCAACAGTGTGGAGTGGAGCAGGTGTGATGGGTTGTCCTTGATGGAGAGCCGTTTGTTCAGTGACCTCCTGTCCCTCACTGAGTCAAACGCCTCCAAATTCTGACCAATGATATCGCAGTTTTTTTCCTCAGAAAGTCAACTCCCATCTCTTTAGTCTTGCTAACATTCAGAAGGTGGTGACAGCCATCCTGAGCAGCTTCTCACTCAGAAGAAGTAGCTGAATGGAATTAAAGCACTGGAGAAATTTTAAAAAACAAGATTCTAACAATGCCACCTGTACCATCCAGGTGAGAGTGAGCACACTGCAACAGCTGGATAACAGCATTCTCACCACTTCAAGAAGAAGGTTAAGCAAACTGAAGAAGGTCAAAACTTTATGCCATGTTGTCGATTAGGCTCAACTGTGTGGCAACACTGGACCATGTGCCTATTGATCCAAAAGAAGAGAGGGTGTACAACCTGTTTATTTAACAACTGATAACTTTATTATGCGTGTGTGTGTGTGTGTGTGTGTGTGTGTGTGTGCGCGCGCGCGCACATGTGGGTAGCAGGCTATAAATTGTGACCTCTCCATCTCTACACAGCTCTTTTTGAAGCTCGAGTGTGGCAGTGTGTAAGAGAATCGTCCCAGGCCTTTACCATGAAGACCTGCGTGCTGTTATCACTGCTGCTGGCATTGGGTTGTGTGACCATCAATGGTGCACCAGTGGAGCATGGTGGCATGGAGCCAGGCTCATGTGAAGACGCATCAACAAAAGCAGCTGCTGAACTGACTCTTACCAAAATCAACCAGGACAGGAAGGAGGGCTACGTCTTCAGCCTGCACCACCTGTCCAACGCCCACATAAAGAGACATGTAAGCCATGCTGCGGAGCTTGGAGCATTATTACTGTATGGTAGACCAGTGCTGTTTAGGGTGGAATTACTTTCTAACAAAGTACCAGATAAGTTCAGTTCATTGTTGTTCTGTTTTATTGTTGGAACACTTTTAGTTTTCAACACAACTGAAAATCATTTAGCTGAAATCTAGAGAGAGAACAGCAATAAATACTGTACAATTACAATGGGTTTTTTGCATTAACAGTTGCATCTTTTACAGTGTGGCTAACAAGCAAAGCATTATTAAAAAAAATGTACAGATGTGATTCATTTAAAACTACATGACCAAACATCTTTGAGAACAAGTAAGGAGCTCAAAATACTTTATTGAAACCTGCAAATCTTTTTATTCCTGTGGCAAACAAAAAATAACTAAATGTAGAAAATAGAAAAGTTTGCATAAAGTGTTCACTGGAATTCTGTTAAATTTGGTGAAACAGAGATGAATCACATCCACTTTTATGAAGGTGGACTGAGTCAGCCTGTTTATTGAAAATGATATGATTGACTAGCCTGAAAAATAGTGTTTGTATTTTGCTAACACTACCTGGTCGAAAAGGGTCAAGATTGAAAATCTCAATGATTTTTTCAAACTTGACAGATTGAGAATCAGGTGGAAAATGAATTATCACTACACCGTGAAATATCATGGATTACACAAACTCAAACCAGTAACCACTCATGATAAATTCCATAAGAGTTTCATTGACTGTAAATGTTGTTTGATAAAGTCTGTGTGTGTGTGTGTGTGTGTGTGTGTGTGTGTGTGTGTGTGTGTGTGTGTGTGTGTGTGTGTGTGTGTGTGGGTGTGTGTGTGTGTGAGTGGGGGTGGTGGGGGTGGCGGTGCATTTTCTGTGTGCATCTCTTTCATTTTGCATAATGCAATTCAGTGAAATGAAATGCAAGAGAATCTGTGAACGCTGGCTGCCACAAAGAGTTACATCAGCAGGATGGAGAACAGAGCAAAACAAAACTGTGCCTTCTGTCTGACTTGTTTTCTCACTCTTATCTGCCTGCTATTCTAAAGAGGCCAACACCACAATAACATCGTGTCTTGCAGTTTACAATCTGCCATCAATTATATATTTCATCTGCTTTGTTGTCTTTGTTTAAGTCGAGGATGCATGGTCGCTTGAGAACACTGATTAA
>NW_024582460.1:777807-784822 GCF_018398535.1 Haplochromis burtoni
TTTCAGCATAGTGAGCATCTTAGGTTTTTGTTCCATAAGCATTACTTCAGAAGTTGGAAGGGGAAAAAGTCATTTAGTGTATTGATATATTGTATTTGTGTTTGCAGGTATATGGACAGTGCAAAGCTGCTATCTTCATCAATAAGGTGCATAGAGTGGAGCGCCTCTACAAATACAGCTGTGTTATCAGACCAGGTATGAAAAATATTAGATAGATCAAAAAAGGAGTTGCAGTTTTCACTTAAATGTAACCATCACATCTATGATGAAATCCAGTTCTACATATACAGCAGCATACTTTATAAAGGAAAAATAAAAACAGGCTGCACCTTATTACACAATTTGATGAAATTACAGGTTTTGTGCAACACCAACATTTAAAACCACTTTTTTTTTTGTTCTGCTGAATTCCTGCAGGTACAGTGATGGGGGGCTGTGCCGGCTGTCCAGGTTCAGCTCGCAATCATGAAGAAGCTGAAATTCAGAAGACTGTGACCCAGTCTCTGGAGAAATTCCACAACCAGAGCAGGCCGGCTAATCGTTTCACTCTGCTCAAAATCTCCCGTGCTACTTCACAGGTAAGATTACCACAAATACAAAAGTAAAATTAAGATATGTGACATACAAACATGCTATCTAACCAAATACTTACTGTGGATGAGTGCTAATTTTTAAAATTAAAGACATCCTGTCTCTGAGTAACACTGAAAAACTAATGCACATAGTCATAGTTCTAGGCTGAACTACTGTAAATCATTATTGTCACTGTTAAATACCCGAATTCTTTGATCTTCGAGCTGAAGGAAGAACAACACTCGGTGTCTAAATGCTCAATCAACAATCACTTGTTGATTGAGCTGCTAGTCCGGCAGATCTCGAAGTGTCTGACAGTCACACAAACTCTTATAGCCTCAACCCCCCTCCAAAGTCATAAAAACTTAAACATTCACATTCTTTCTATCTCTCAGCGAGCCTAAGTTACGACCTTGGCTTCCTGTTTTTCTCCTTCTGTGTAAGATTAGGGAGAAAATCCTCATCAGTATGCTGTGTTCTCTCTGTAATCAGAAAAGCAAGGCCATAATTCTCTACAAACAGTATTTCATTATAAATCAGCAGTATGAAGTACCATAAAACAGTATAATTCATTCACAGTAAATCAGCAATATAGTGTAATACAAATCAGTCTAATAAGTCTAATAATTTCCATCCATCCATCCATTCGCTTCCGCTTATCCTTTTCAGGGTGGCGGGGGGGCGCTGGAGCTTATCCCAGCTGTCATAGGGCGAGAGGCAGGGTACACCCTGGACAGGTCGCCAGTCTGTCGCAGGGCCAACACACAGGGATAGACAACCATTCGCACTCACATTCATTCGCACATTCACACCTAGTGACAATTTGGATTATCCAATTAACCTATCTCCACAAGTCTAATAATTTCACCTTTTCTAAATCAGGAGTATAATGCAACCTAAGACAATCTAATGATTTCACAATCTTTAATTAGAGGTATAATGTAGCATAAGACAGGGTATTAATCCCACATCACATTGTGCGAAAGGTTCACTGAAAAGCTCTCAATCAATCTGAAATACAACAGTGAAAACATTAAATAGGATAAGAAAGATCCTATATTCATTGTGGACTCTCATTTAGATTGACACGTTATTGCTTTTTTGTGTTTGTGTTTCCAGGTTGTAGCAGGTACGAATTACGATGTGGAATACACCATCCAGGAGACCACCTGCCCCCACAGCACAGAAACAGTGACGGCTGAGAACTGCCCCCCTATGGACTGCGAGTTTGCTGTGAGCCAGGAGAAAGAATTATTAGTCTCACTCCTGTTATTGTTGTAATCATACAGGTTGATGAGATCACTGAGTGCTGTATGACTTCTCTAATCGGGGTCATTTCAAGTTTTTTTTTCTTTTTCTCTTTTCAGCACAAAGGCTTCTGTAAGGCAACCCGCCACCGGCCTCTCTGGGGTGAAGGACAAGTCGACGTCGACTGTGAGATCTTTGAGCCTGACGTAAGACTCACTAACATGTCATATCTGTATTGTTCAGATACCTTTCAGTCGCATAAAGCATATGTGATGAATACTGTGATTTGAATTGGACTTCAGTCGTCAGCTTGATGCTGCAGTAGTTAACGCGTTCATCTCACATGTGAAAGCCCCCTGATTCAAGACCTGAACAAGATCCCAACTCCCAATCTCAGGAGGTCACAGCGAGCATGCTCCTTGTGCCAGTTCCAAGCCTGGATAAATGGGAGTTTTATTTCATATATGCACCAGAGCTGGTGTGGGAATACCCTGGGAAATACAGAAGAAGACAAAATATCTCAAAATTTGAACTATTGCCACCCTCTTCTACTAAATCAACACAAATTACACTACACCTCTAATGAGGAAAAACTACACCAGTGGTCATTTGGATTTTTATCTCACATTGAAAGGCTTAATCAGTAACACAGCTTTAAATTAGAGCCCCAAAGAATCATTCTTTAGACTTGAGAATCAGACTCGAGTGATTGAAAGCTGTTGTGAACTAGCATCTGTGAGTGAATCATTGACATTTAAAAACATTTTAAATTTACATTGAAATTGCACCATCTAGCTGACAGGCTGAAGTAGAGTTGAGCAGGCAGTGATCTGCAACACAAGCCTGTGTCGTCAATGAACACATCCTTAAGCTGTAACAGTATCCAAATGTATGAACTGAAAGATAAAATTCCACACCCCTTAAGAAGGGGGGACATAGCTAGGGACCCCGAAGTTGTTCTTCGTTGTTTTCATTACAAAGATGGCTGAACCAAAGCACATTCTTTAAGCACATACTCACATCTCTACTTAAGGTTGCTTAACTACAGTATTCTGCACATGCCTTAATATACTGCACTCTCTATCTCTCCTTCAGGCATCTGAGAGGGAGAAGCAGCTCCACCTGCTGGGTGTAGAGACTGAACACACCCATGATGACACACACTCACACAGTCACCTGCATGAACACGAGCACAGCCATGGGCACAGACTTGGGGCCACACCCCACAAAGACCCAGAGGGAATAGTAACAGTCTTGCCTGCCCTGGACCAGCCTGTGACCCTGCCTTCCTTCCCCGATGTCCCCGCCGGTGGGCCTGGAGTTGGAGTCACTCTTCCACTTAAGCCCGACCCTCAGATTCCTGGAGAAATGGAACCCATCATCGAGCCTTTCCCAACCTCAGTCTCTTCCCAGTGCCCCACCAAAGTGGGAGGAGATCAAGGTGTGGTAAACCTCTTTGCTAGGGACCCCATATTCAAGCCAGCTGCATAGTGTGGTGCATGAAACTGATCTCAGAAATACACACAAAGGCTCAAGTGTGATGATGTTATATTACACAGTGAATATCAGTGATTGCTAACTTTTTCTGTCACTGTAATAAAGACAATGTGCAAAAAATATTGAATTATTGAACTCTCCAATTTGTAGTATGTGTGTGTGTGTGTGTGTGTCTGTGCGTGTGTGTGTGTGTGTGTGTCTGTGCATGTGTGTGCATGTGTGTGCATGTGTGTGCGTGTGTGTGCAAGTGTGTGTGCGTGCGCATGTGAGCGTGTGTTTGTGTGTGTGTGTGTGTCTGTGCCTGTGTGCGTGTGTGTGTGTGCATGTGTGTTGTGATCACATTGTTCAGGGTGTAGTTTTCTCATGGTGGTTTAAGTCTAGAGGAAGCTGAGATGGCGTCAGGAACATGTGATGTCATGTTAGTCATCAACAAACTGATGTGATTAGAGGGACTGAGAGCAGCTGGGCGTCTGCTTTTCTGCTCAGTCACATCAGTTTTTCTTTGTTGCTATGTAGGATTCATCTTTCCAGTAACTTAAAGGTGCTGATGCCATTTGGCAAGCAGGTAGATTCAGGGGGAAAAACACTGAAGGCGCACTGTAGGTGCGAAGGGTCTGATGTCTACACACACGTGTGCACACTGACCATCATCTACCAGCACTCTGCATCTCAGCTCCTCTTTAGCTGCTAATACATGCTAAAGCCTAACCAGGCAGCATTCACACACACGCACACCCACACACACACACACACACACAGCACTGCTCCATTACCGGCAGTTCCCTGTGACTGAAGATTCCTATGGTAATGGTGATGTGGGGCTGCCCTGGCTGCCAGCTGGCTCACCCCATGAGTGATACTGTGTGTGTGTGTACATGTGTATGTGTGTGCGTGTGTGTGTGTGCTTGTGTACATGTTTGCGTGTATGTGCATGTGTACGTGTGTGCGTGTGTGCGCGTGTGTGTGTGCTTGTGTACATGTGTGCTTGTGTACATGTGTGCGTGTGTGTGTGCTTGTGTACGTGTGTGTGCGTGTGTGTATGTGTGTGTGTGTATGTGTGTGTGCTTGTGTGTGTGTGTGTGTGTGTGTGTGTGTGTGTGTGTGTGTGTGTGTGTGTGTGTGTGTGTGTGTTTACATGAATGCAGCATGGGAGAGAAGCAGAAGAGGAAAAGAGGCGGGCTGGGAGTAGCAGGGGTGACAGAGGAGTGTGAGCGGGCTCAGTCTATTTGCTGCAGTGTGCTGTGCTCTTAAAGCTGAAGTGAGAATTACAGGCTGCTCTTTCTTTACCCCTGCCTCTAAAATAAGCTCATTTATAAAACATGACTCTTTACCTCTTGTCTCCTCCTCTCCTCCTTCAGCCCCTTGTGCACGATCCCTCCATCTTTGCGTTCCTTCATTTGCACATCCTCCCAAGGTTGATTTTCTCTCCCTTTACAACTGATGGGATGAGCATTTCATGCATGAAATGTCTTGTCCAAGTCCCCCGATACCTCTTGGCTTCTGCATACAAACCTAGAATCCAGTGATGTACATGTATCCTGGTGTTATGGTGTTTAATGATTTCCCTGGACTGAGCATTAGACAGACTGCATGTATCACTGGCTACATCAGCAGCATCTCTCTCACCCTTGCAGATCATTGCTGTGTGTGGCAGCCCTGGGTTGCATGTGCTCAGTTTTAGGTGTTCGTGTTCTTTGAGCCTGAGTGTATAATATCTCCTATCAGAGCAGGCGTGTTAGCTATTCAGTTTTTTCAAACTAGACAGAAAGTGTGAAACAACAGCCTCAGTGAGGCTCCTCACTGCTCACTTCACTCTGGTTTGGCCTTCTGTTCACTTCAGGATAAATCTGCTTTCTAAGCATTCAAACTAAAGCGCAGCATAGTGTGATTAGCAGGATATTACACCAATATGGTGAACAATGGAAATACTGATGATAACAAAAGCTCACGTCTTGTTCGGCTTGAAAACTTCGAGCAGACACTGAGAGTCATCGCTGTGCTGCTTTTAGCTCTCTGCTTACAAGATGTTTGTTTTTCTTCACTTATGAATTGAGCCTGGGCACTAACACAAGCCCACGAGTAACCAGGGTGTAAAATGTTTGATCAGTATGGACAGAGGCATATGGTGCACTCCCAGCCACTGTAGAATAATGAAGCTGTTTTTGCTTCCTTCCATCTGATTTAACCAATATTTGTGTATTGTGAATAATTCAATGGATTTTCTGCTTGTTGCAAAGTGCCAAGCCTTAACTCTGCATGTATAACTGAACATATTTATGCTAATCTAATTGTTTTACACTTAGATGGCTTTGTAGTGCTTAGTCTCTGGAATAAACACACCAGCAGAAGCAGCCTCAAAGCTTAGCGACCCCTCCCTGTTTCCCCAGCAGCCTCATGGGAATCCTCTGAAAGCAGTTGCTGACCGAGACGAGTGAGGCGAGGTTCTTCTAGGCAAGAGAGAGTGGCATATTTCCAATCTCAGTATGAAGCAAAGTATGCACCATGCATGGTTCGCTTTAAATCATTTCTGTATTGTGGCCATTTGAGTTGATGCTTTAATGCAGGCAGCTGCAGGGACTCACTGGGCAGACTGGGAAACAACAGCCTCTCACTCTGAGAAACAGCTTTTCGTACAGATGCACCAACATATCTGCAGATTCCTGTACAGCATGTTTGTGTCATTTATCCAAGTGTCTGAGCCTCACAGTGGTCAAACATAAACAGTCCAATCAAACACACAACACACGTAACCTAAATGTAAAAACTGTCTATAAAAGCTTTGATGAAGATGAGCGCACACTTCCTGCCTCCAGTGTCCTGCATCCTTTTTTCTCAGTCTCTTACTCAGCCTTTACCTTTAGAAGTTAAACTTCCACCCAGCATTGTTGTTTCTGCAACTTTTTCCACTATGTTCACCCTCGACATTCTCCTTCAGCATGTAACTGTTTGCATTCACCTCCAAAAGTTGATCCTGTTCATCTGGACGTAGCGTTTTCAGTGGGAGAAACGTTTCTTCGCTTTCTTTAGGAGCCTTTCAAGCTGGGATAACCACATTTACTCGGGGCCTTCTTGATGTTCTTCTGCCTCCCTGGTGCTGTGTCTGTGGGGATGGTGTTCGCTCTGTGTGGTAGCGTCCTGATGACGCCCAGTTTGTGCTCCAGTGGATGATGAGAGTCAAACCTTAGATACTGATCCGTATGCATAGGTTTACGGTACACGTCAGCTTTTAGATGTTCCACACTACTGATGGAAATCTGTTGGGGTGGGTACAGTTTCCTCTGCGGTGGGGTAGGGTGGGCTGCCCTGGGTCCTGTGGGGCTTGGCAGTGCTGCTGCCGTAGGCCCCGGTCTGGATGGACCTGGGCTCCCTTGTGGGTACCAGAGGACGGGGGTGCCTACTGGGGTCAGCGGGGGAGCTGGCCCTAGGGAGGGGCATCCACCCCTCCCTCCTTTTCCTCCTCATCCCCGGCTACCTCCCTCTTCCCGCTCCACCACACTCACCCACACAGGTAGGGCCTTGGGGTGAGGGTGTGTCACCAGGGTGCAGGGCAGATATTCCCCCCCTCCCCTCTGTTCCCTTCTGGCCACCTGTGCCTCAATTTTATCTCATAACTTAGACATCCACATTACTTACACTCTCATAACACACACATATATATAGGGCCTTGAGGGTGGGCACGTTAACGGCATCCAGTGGA
>NW_024582460.1:786265-792090 GCF_018398535.1 Haplochromis burtoni
CTCCACTAGTGTGTGAATGGATAGTGGTATTGTAAAGCGTTTTGGGTGCCTTGAAAAGCGCTATATAAATCCAATCCATTATTATAACAGGTGATCCAGGAGATTTTTTTTCCCTTTCTCACTGTCCCTCTCCCCTTCTGTTTTTCTTTTCCTTCCTCTTTCTTTCTCCCTTTCCTATCCCTCACTCATGTCTGTCCCGTCTGTAACAACTGAAAATAAAATAAAATAAATAATAAAAACAAAGGTCAATCAAATGGACCAATATGGCAATGCCACGATAATCCTTTTGGCAAAATAAATCCATTGGGTATCCTTGTTGGTCTTCAGACAACAATTCTGACGGCTAAAAAAAGAAAAAAAAAGGAAATCTGACAGTCTAAGAAGGCTAACCTGCCACTTTTCATATCCTCCCTGGTGAATTTGATGTGTCGGTCCACAGAGTTAATGTGATCCGTGAATTGTGGTACATCCTGAGATTTGATTTTCACCCAGGTGTCATCCACATACCTGAACCAATGGCTTGGTGGTGTTCCAGGGTAGGATAACAAAGCCCTCTTTTCCACTTCTTCCATGTACAAATTGGCCGCGATGGGTGAAACTGGGGAGCCCATGGCACACTCTTGTTTCTGCCTGTAGGACTGACCCTTGTATGTGAAGTAGGTGGAATGAAGACACAGTTCAAACACACTTGGTCGATGCTGAGAGTGGTCCTGCTGCTGAGGTTGGGGTCATCCTGTAATCTCTTACGGACTACCTCCAACACTTCTGTGACTGGGATGCAAGTGAAGAGAGATGTAACGTCGTACGAGACCATGGTTTCATCTGCCTCCATCATGACATCTCTCACCTTCTCAATACAATCCAGGGTGTTCTGGAGGTGGTGTTCAGAGCTGCCCACCAGCGGGTTGAGGATCGAAGCCGGAAACTTGGAGATGTTATAGGTGACCGAGTTGATCATGCAGACAATTGGTCTTAAATTGTTCCTTCAGTGAGACTGAAGAAGTCACTTGGATGAGTGACGAAACGTTTCTCCCACTGAAAACATCCAGATGAACAGAATCAACTTTTGGAGATTTACTTACCTGGATGATTGAGCATGCATCAAGATGTTTGCATTCACATGTAAGCCTAAAACTGTGCCATTCTTCACAACTCCATTTAAATCTGGCATTTTCATCAAAACCAGAAGACTCTGTGGGGTTTCCTGTTCGCTTATTTGCTGGACTATAAGCAGAGCGTGATGATGAGATCCTCTAATGAACTGCATCCTTCCCCGTATGTTGCCTCTTTTACCAGTGTCTCAGTGGACTTCAGCAGATGTTTCCTCATAAATACTTCCTGGGGACAGAGTATGTTGTCTGCCTCATGCTAGCTCATGGCTCAAAGCCTCATTGGCCAAGCAGCCGGTTAAACGGGCAGGAGCAGGCAGACCCACCTGTGCAGCTGTCTGCGGTGGAACACCAACAGAAAGGAAAGACTAGATAAAGGATGCTACAGAACAGAGAGATGGTAGAAAAGTGGGGGTAAGATAAAAGCCAGAAAGTTCCAGAAGTAATGAGAGCTAACAAACTAAAAAACAAAAGATTTGGAAAGATGTCTGTCAGAGAAAAGACTAAATAGACAACGATGTTCCTGCTGTGGGTGCTCAGCCCACATCAGTGTCATTCATGGACCTGACGGTCCAATCGCTAGCCGCTGAATCTTTGGGACACAGAGCATCATTCCATGCAACAACACCCCTTTTCACTCTCTTTGTGTTTATACATGCCTGCTTCATTTAATCAATTCAATTCATTTTTTTATAACGATTAGTAATAATTAAACTCTCTTCTATAGTGTGTCTCTTGTTCTGTCTTCCTCTGCTCTGATCTCTCCTTCTTTTAAGAAAATCATATTTACATGCATGTACCTTTACACAGTAACTAAAGGATGTCTGCGATTAAACACTATGGACGATGAAGGAAGGAGATAGAAATACTTAAAGTATTTAAATGGGGAGAAACGACCGCGTCCCTTTTTATTCTCTGACACAGTAAAAAGAAAAACGTCTGTAATCCAGCAGAGATTACACTGAGAGATAACAGTCAAACATATGGGCTCATCAGACGTTTTCCCACTTTCAGAGTTGAAGTATGAATAAATATCTACAAAAGTTTATCCGCATGACTGACTTATTGGACAGAAACGTACACGCAAATGCAAACTTTGAATCAGACAGTTAATCGATCTGAATTATTGATACTTGCTGGTTGGATTAGAGTTTTGGTTGTTATGGTCTGTGTTTTTGTCTGTCAGCTTTGCGCCTTTCACATTTCTGCTCAAGCTTCTGTTTTTGTTTGGACTTTTAAGACTTGAAGACGAGGAAGTTTGTGTTTGTGGAGGTTATTAATAATTTTGTTTCCCCGTATTTGGGTCAGTTGTTGTTTCCTCTCTACCCACTCGAGTCCTTCTGTCAAGTGTCTGTGTTCAGTTTTTCCCTGTTAAGTTATTTCCTGTGTCATGTTAGTCCTTTGTAGCTTGTGCCTTGCTGATAATTTTACTTCCTTTGTTAATGCTGAACTAATGAATCAAACTATTCACTTTACCTAAAGTTATTAAGTTAGCTAAAGAGTTGGGATGCTGTGTAAGGCATAAATAAAGCTCAAATACAAAGGTTTGGACACCGTTTTGCATGTTTCCCTACTGTAGGGGTCTCTGCAAGCATACAGAGCTCTGAGAGGGTCCAAGATGACAACTTTGGAATTCTACTAGAAACAGTCGATCATATTTGTCAAAGCTGAATTCAACACAAACTACGCTAAATTAGTGTTTTTAGCTAACAGCTACAATAAACATAAAAGTTACTGTACGGCTATCACATGTTAACATGACGCTTCTTCTTATACATGTAATACATTTATTACCAACCTGAGAGTTTATCTGCTGGTCATTCGACATGACAAATAACTTCTGAGGTGTTAATCCAGCTCAAGATGCTGTAGATTCCCGTCAGTAACACTCTCGGTCCGCTGGTAAGACTGAGTTCTATTAATCTGCGCTCGATTACTCTGGAACCGGATGTAAGTCCCAAAAAGCTGAATTTTGGAACTGAAACTGAATGGTGAGAAGTGAAACTGAAATTATTCAAGAGCCACATTTTTAAAGGATAAAATACAGTTTCAAAGCAAATTAATTCATTTTCAAAATATAAAATTCAGTTTCAATTGAGTAACGATCACTTTCAAACCAATACATTGAATTTCAAATTAGGCTAATTTAAATTCATTTTTAAAAAGAATTTAGTGGAGAGGTAGGTAAGCAGGCATCAGTAGGAGATGTCCAGAACACCTCGCCCAAGAGCAGCCCATGGGGTCATCAGATGCCCAAACCAACTCTAGTGGCTCCTTTTGACGTGGAGGAGCAGCGGCTCTACCTCATTCTTCGGTCACTACCCAGAGCTCGTAACCATATGAGGGACACAGATCGAGCAGAAAATTGACAGCTTCACATTTGTGCTCTGGTCTCGACTCACCACGATGGAGTGGTACACAGCGTCCACATCCATGCAGACGCCATCCCGATCCATCTGTCCATCTCTCACTTCCCTTCTCATACATTAACCCCTTAGCAGTCCTATTAGTCCCCTAAACCATCCAATGTCCCGTGGGCGGTACGTCCGACTGCTAACAGTTTAACAGGACCCAGTGTACACAAACGCGTCCGTTTGCAGCAACATCTGGTCCCTGACCTGGAGTGAGCACTCCATCCTTTTCCAGCTGTGGACCATGGCCCCAGATTTGGAGGTGCTAATTCTCATCCCCACTGCTGCAAACCACTCCAGTTCAAACTGGAGGCCACCACCTGATAAAGCCAACAGAACCACATCATTAGCAAACAGCACAGATGAGCCTTCTGGGAACATTGGGAAAATGAATAATTTGATGTAAAACTTTCATTTTGATGATAGTTATTCAGCCTAATAATGTGATGGGAAGTTTGTTTCAGATCGTTATTAATCTTATCCAAAACAAAGTGAAGTGAACTAAACCCTGACCCTAACCATAGCCTCCTACATCTGAGAATTTGGGGGAGATAATATCCATGTATGTGAGAGTCCCTGTGACCAAGGAAAAGTACAAATGTTGGATTTCACGAGTTCTAATTTTATTGGAAAAATGATTATGTCCAATTTATAGAAAAGACTGATATTTGTGAATCATTTGTTATTTGATTAAATATTTCCTGAATTTGTCGGTTCTTCCAGATACAGTAATATTTCAACACGCCTGCTGTCTGCAGATGTACATCAGCTCTGTTTGGTTCATGTAACTCTGATGGAGAGGAAATATAGTTGGCTGTGGTCACACTGCAGTAATGATCCTGCTTTTACTTGACAAACTCGTTGGTGGACACCTCTGATCCATGTCATGGATTACATGTATGGTGTCATATGTACTGCACAGGCACATGCATGTAGGCTTTCTCTGACCTACAATAAATAACTCGGACTAAAATCTGTGAAACACTTTTTAAAGAACGCACACAGTCAGCTCCACTGTTGTGTGTGTCAGTTTATTGTGCTGATATTTGCAGCCATCTGCAAGGCTAAGCATGTGTGTCTACTTGAGAGAAGGTTAGTGAGTGTAATGAAATCAGTATTCATTATTATTTTCTCTACATGGCTTGTCAAGGCGCTTTTTTATGATTTGGAGCTGATCCATAAGGATGCTGAACAATCATTCGGCTGTGGATTGATACGTTTTCTCTAAACTAATCCAACAAACATTTGATCCCGGACAGAGCGGTGAAATAACTGCTTTGTATTACTTTTGTCTGTACTAACAGATGTGATCCTCTGAACTCAGTTCATCATATTTTTTCATATTTTGATGCTTCATATGTTAGTGGCTGATCAAGCATGTCCTGTTTCAGTTTAGCAAATGCAGCAAATACATAAATAAATCCCAAGTCATGGATGCTGCAGAAGGACTGTGTGAATCTGCACTTGGCTGAGATGCTGTGCTGCACACATTAGTCTCCACATGACCGGCGAGGAGAAATATAGGAAAGCACTGCAGCCTGTCCATGAGCTTTTATTGGCCTTTATGATATTCATCAGTGGTTATTAGTAACAGTGCTGACCAATCCACTGCTTGACTTGATGGGCTGTGGAGTCTTTATTGGGTTCTTTGGACTCCTTGATGAGGAGCGCAATTAAGTTCAGTTTCCAAAGAGCCGTAGTAGAAATAGCTCTGGGTACTTTTCATTATTAAAGCCGATCAAGTTGAGGTTAAAAAATGAGCTTCAAAAAATTATTTTATTTTATTCAGTATGTTAGAGTTGGTCAAACCCATTTTAGCATGTTGTGCTGTTCATTTTTTATTGTTTTGTATTCATTTGGGGATTTTTGTTTATTTTGTGGTAATGTATTAGTCAAGCAATAAATGCATTAATAAATAAACAAAGATTTAAGTGTTGTGATCACACAGATCTCTAACTCCATAGCACTTGATGCACGCTCATTCATCCATGGAAGTAAGTCCCAAAGGTTGATTCTGTTCATCTGGATGTTTTCAGGGGGAGAAACGTTTCATCATCATCAGGTGACGTCTTCAGTCTCAGCTGACTGCAGGTTTCCCCAAACTTATAAACAGTACATTTGCATAATGACTGAAACCAGCCCAGTGAAGGAACAATGGGCTGGGAGGTCAGTTCCTTCATCATTAATATGCAAATTAAATGACCATTGATCAACAACCACTGATCAATGGCCATGAGTCGCATTCACAGAGAGTTGGGGAATGGCTGCAATCACAGCATTGTAAGATGGTGACAGATGTACCCTC
>NW_024582460.1:792115-802878 GCF_018398535.1 Haplochromis burtoni
AAGCAAATTAGAATGAAGGGTAAATTTAACTGGGAAGAATAAGATAAAATATATAAATTAAAGTTGAAAATAAAATAACTGTACAACAAAATACACAATACACAATATAGAACTATATAAGAATGTATGAAGAAATCTAAATATAAATAAATATATACACAATAACAGCAGCTGTACAAGTATTAACCGGAAATGAAGAATATAGTGACCAGTGTTGTGCAAAAACAAAGTCCAGAAAGTCCAGTGTGTGTGTAAGAACCATATGTGTGGGTCAGTACTGTGTGGTGGTGTGATTGAGAGACCGTATCGCCTGCGGGAAGAAGCTCCTCCTCAGTCTCTCTGTGTTGGTCTTCAGGGAGCGGAATCGCTTTCCTGACCTCAACAGAGAGAACAGTCTGTTGTTGGGATGGCTGAGGTCCTTCACGATCTTCCTGGCCTTGGTCCAGCACCGCCTGCTGTAGATTGAGTGCAGGTCAGGGAGCTCGGAGCGGATGGTGCGCTCAGCTGACCGCACAACCCTCTGTAGAGCTCGTCTGTCCTGCATGGTGCTGTTCCCGAACCAGGTTAAGATGTTTCCCGCCAGGATGCTCTCTATGGTGCACGAGTAAAAGTTCCTGAGCACCTTGGAGGGCAGTTGGAAGTCTCTCAAGCGTCTGAGGTGGTAGAGACGCTGTCGGGCCTTTTTCACCACGGTGTTGATGTGACAGGACCATGACAGGTCCTGCGTGATGTGAACTCCGAGGTATTTGAAGCTGTCCACTCTCTCCACTGGGCACTCGTTGATGACGGGGGTCTGGTAGTTCCTCTCCTGCTTAGTGCTGAAGTCCACTATCAGCTCCTTTGTCTTACTGACGTTTAGAAGGAGGTTGTTCCTCTGGCACCAGTTCTCCAGATTCCTAATCTCCTTCAGGTAGGCCGTCTCGTTGTTATCAGAGATCAGGCCCACCACGACGGTGTCGTCAGCAAACTTGATGATGGTGGTGGAGCTGGTAGTGGCCACACAGTCATATGTGTACAAAGAGTACAGCAGGGGGCTCAGAACACACCCCTGGGGGGCTCCAGTGCTGAGAGTGGTGGAGGCTGAGACATGTCCGCCCATCCTTACTGCCTGTGGTCTGCCAGTTAGGAAGTTGGAGATCCACTGACACATAGATGAGCTGAGTCCCAGATGCTCCAGCTTGGTGGTGAGTGTGGAGGGAATTATGGTGTTAAATGCAGAGCTGTAGTCTATGAAGAGCATTTTAACATAATTCCCCCTTCTAGTGTCCAAGTGAGTGAGTGATGTGTGGAGGAGATGAGAGATGGCATCGTCTGTGGAACGATTTGGACGGTAAGCGAACTGTAGTGGGTCCAGTGTGTCTGGTAGTGAAGAAATGATGAAGTCTCTGACCAGGCGTTCAAAGCACTTCATCACTACTGAGGTGAGGGCTACAGGGCGATAGTCATTGAGAGAAGCAGGGTGGGGTTTCTTCGGGACAGGAACAATGATGGACTCTTTGAAGCATGTGGGGATCACCGACTGAGATAAAGAGATGTTGAATATCTCAGTGAACACAGGAGCTAGCTGGTATGCGCAGTCTCTGAGGATACGACCTGGGATGCCGTCTGGTCCTGCTGCTTTCCTGGTGTTCACTCTCTTGAAGGCTCTCCTTACTTCATGCTCGGAGATGACGAGCACGTTTCCGGTGCTGGCAGTATCTTCCTGTCTGCAGCCGTTAGCGCCGCTAACACTAGCATTGTTGGAGACCTTAGCTGCAGCCTCGAAGCGAGCATAGAAAGTGTTCAGCTCGTCTGCCAGAGTCACGGCCGCGTTCGTCATACCGGTTGTTGGTGCTTTATAGTCCGTTATTGTCCTTAGTCCCCGCCACAGGCTCCTAGAGTCACTCTGTTGGAGTTGTGACTCTAGTTTCCTCCCGTAGCGCTGCTTCGCCTCTTTCACCGCCCTCCGCACGTTATATGACGCGGCTTTGTACGGGTCCATGTCCCCCGTCATGAGTCCCGTGTTGTAGGCAGCGGTGCGGGATCTCAGAGCGTCGCGGATGGTTTTATCCACCCACGGCTTCTGGTTGGGAAACGTTGTGATAGTCTTTGTCTCCACGGTATCATCCGCTAGTTTCCCGATGAATCCCACAACCGCTTCCGTAAACACGTTGACGTCATCGTCGGAGCTGTTTCTGAACATGCCCCAGTCTGCGTCATCGAGTGCGTCCTGTAACGCGGCCACCGATTGGTCCGTCCAGCGCGCGACCTTCCTCTGAACCGGAACTTCCTGTTTCAGCCTTTGTTTGTATTTTGGCATGAGGAAGATGGCGGCGTGATCAGATTTGCCAAACGGGGGGCGGGATTGTGCCTTGTAGCCGTCCTTGACCGTAGTGTAGCAGTGGTCCAGTGTCCTTTCACCCCTGGTGGGGCAGGTGATGTGTTGATAAAAGTTCGGCGCTGCGCGTTTGAGGTTGGCGCTATTAAAGTCCCCCGTCACAATAAGCGCAGCGTCCCGGTGTTGTGTCTGGTGCTGTGTGAGTGCCTCATGCAGCTCGCATAAGGCGGTGACCGTGTCCGCTTGTGGTGGAATATAAACGGCACTTATCAATGACCGATGTAAATTCCCGAGGTAGATAAAAAGGACGACACATGATGGACAGTAGTTCCAGATTTGGTGTGCAGGAGCGTGTGAATGAGTGCACAGACGTGTTACAGCTTTATGCTCGCTTGTCTTCTGTAGTGGTAGCTTAATGCTGAAGTACCACGACCGTAACTCTTCGACACCTGCATTTGTTCCAATGCTGAACACAAGACAAAAAACACAGACCCACTTCAACCTCAAAGACTACGGCAAAAAGTTTTGCCTCTTTCGTCTGTTTAATAAAAACCGGACTGTCTTTCATGTGTTATTGTTTTTAAGCTCGGTTTGATGTGTGAAGGTGAAGGCCTGCAGTGACTAAATAAAAAGTCAACCTCCTAAACTGAGAGGAGAAATGTGTAGACGAACTTCTTACTGTTAAAATATTGTTTTTATTTACACCTACCAGCACACCTACCTGCTGTGCTGGTAGGTGTGTAAATGGAAAAACTACTGTATCAAATGAAAACATAGGAAGAGTGAACATGTTATCCAACAGCTGTCCACTTCAGTGATATGAAACATGAGGCTGCTCCTCTACATGTTTGTGGTATTGAACACGATGCCGGGAAGGACATCAAGACTTTTGTAGAAGAGAGAGATATTTACCTTATGATATTTACCTTACAGACACTGTCACCTAAACGACTCAATGATAAACATTCATTAAAAAACATTAAACGTATTGTTATGGATGGTGTCCACGGCCCCTCTTTGATGTGGCCCCTCACTGTGTTCACCAGTTAGTATTCTCTGATTGGATAATGCTTCCTTTGTGGATGCATTCATACTATTAAAGTGGCAGCAGCCTGAACTGAAGAATTAGCTATGAATAAATGTTAGCTTGTATGATAAACTTTAAGGAATCTCAAGAAAGCCAGTATTTGTCACATGCAAGCTGCCCTGCAGCAGAATGGGGAGACAGGCCGGAGACCGGTAGTATTATTGAAAAACACTGAAATGTAAAATACAATGGTCGAGGAGGGGGAAAAGAGACCTCTACTCATGCTGGGCTCCTGTGGGGGACAGCATGAGAACAGGAAACAAATGTGCTCTTCTGCACAAAGAGCGCATAAATGTCCACATCACAACACCATGAAGCACGTCACAGGCAACAGGGGTGGGTGAGGACTGAGAAGTAAGCCGATGCAGACACAGCCATCCTGCCCTGCAGCTATGCATCCAGCGCTGGGCCCAGACTCGGCCTCGGAGATAAGCACACGAGGGCGTTTGGAACGAAGAGTCTAAACACAGTATATTCAGCTCCAGCCTTGAGACCACAGCTGGCGCTGATATGGTAGCCGCATGAAATAGTGGTGGTGTTCTTGCTTTAGTGTGAACCCCTGCATGTCAATTTCACAGTCGATCTAATGTCCATCACTGGTTCCTCACCATTCCCGTTGGAGAGCAGTGATCCTCTCCACGATGTTATCCAGTTTGCTCATAGAGCACGAGTGTTCACGACAGCGTGAGCCTCTCCAATGTCAGATGTTGTCAGAGTCTCAGCACTCACAGCAGCCGCAAGCTTCTCCAAGATGTCATCCGTGCTGCGTCTGAATGAGCCCATTCTGAGAAGCCACGGCTCACTCCATCGTTCCAATCAACACATAGTGAGCAGCCTTGTGGGGATTTGATCGGCTGTTTCCACATTCAGGGACCAGTTGATCAAATCCATAATTCCTCTTTTAGGTTTTAGAGAAGTTTTGTGAGACTCTTCCAGGAGAGAAGCAGACAAGACTAGACAGAGACATGAGAAAGCCGAGCAGGAAAGATAAGGGGAGGGAGAAAATGCGAAGATCTCCCGTCAGTTTCACAACCTTTACAATAATGTAAAGTGAGGGGCAAGGACAAAGTCACACACTGAACCCAAACACTTTGTTCTAGTTAAGATGAAACATTGGAGGCTGTTTGCTTTCTGTTCCAACATAAATGTCTTCTGGTGTCAGCAGCAGAATTTCCACCTATTTCAAACTCAGCTATTGTTAAATAGTGAATCAAACTCAGTACTAGCAGATATTCAAGAACAGTAAAAATATAAGTCAAATAAAGGAATGAAAAACAAAATAAATATGAAAAAAAAGTAAAATATTCCGTTTTAAACAGGAATATTCAGAGTTTCTGTATTTTTGCATATATCAATGAAAGTTATTCACATTTCTTATGGATTACTAGAGTCACCTGAGTTTGAAAGACTCTTTTCTCTCCGACTACAGAAGATGAAAGAGTAATTTAGCAGCTGGAAGCAACATTTCAGTGTGTTTAACTAAACCTGTCACAAACTTTTATTAAGATCTCGCACAAGCACAGCCTTTAATTAAGTAGCTGTAAGAGACGAGCCACTGAGTGAGCAGATGAAGGAGCTCGTCTATGGATGTAATTAGATTAAAATCCATATACTGAGTGTGACAACGGTTTGCTGGGCCAGGAGGAGAGAAATAACAAGCTGTTCCTCTCTGAGAATCACACGGATACATTCGGTCTGACGCAGCTCCTCCTCTGAGCCATCGTGGGGAGACCTCGGTCCGTACATGTGCCTCAACCTACTACACCCACACACACACACACACACACACACACACACACACACACACACACACACCCACACACACAACACGCTTTACAATTGGGTTTAGTTTCTCCGGTCTCTAGTGATATAGGTCGCATCCCAGTATTTCTCCACGTTGTGCCTGGTGTGTTGTGTGTTGGCTGTGTGTATTCTCGCATAGTCACTTCCCAGGCGGGTTTGTTTAGAGCGGGATTACTGTCAGTCTGCTACTCCCGATGACGTGATGGCAAGACAGAAGAGTAGGAAAAGAGAGTGAGTGCGATTATGGAAAGCTGAGTCTTTGGTGAATCGATGAACAACGGTCCCCTGAGGACTGTTGTTGTGATTTGTGTGCTGTGTAAATAAAACTGAATTGAATTGAGTGTCCCTGCCACATTCACACATGCATGCCACATTTACATCCTCTCTGTCATCTTTAGTGAGTCTCTGGTCACTTACGTCGACTCCGACTATTTTATTGCCTCTTCCATCACTGTCTTTGAAACCGTGCCCAGGCATCTGTCCCTTGACACCAATACAGTGTTTCATAACTGAACCTTGGCAAACACGAAGTTTATCCAGTTCTTGGACCAGTGTTGGTCAAGTTACTTGAAAAAAGTAATCAGTAACTAATTACTGATTACTTCCCCAAAAAAGTAATCCCGTTACTTTACTGATTACTTATTTTCAAAAGTAATTAATTACTTAGTTACTTAGTTACTTTTTAAAAACACGATTTACAACCTGAATAGGTGATAAAATAGATCTTTCAGCCCAATTCTACTTTTTCTAGCATAATCCATCATACAAAATGTAATCAAATGAAAAGTCTCTTTTTAAAACTTGTTTTATTAGTTTTAATCTTTTAACTTTATGCATCAAGCAAAATATTAATTATATGCAACATTCTCTGACTGGAAGAAATTAGTTTAACATTTAAACCTATTTTCTGCACATTCCAGCACATAAAATAAAATATTTTTTGTGTTTACACTCAGTCTTTCAAATAGATGCAAGTAAAACACAGCAGAAAATAAATAAAGTCAAAGACTCAGCGGTCCTGTTGCTCTATTTTCACCTGTAAAGCAGGAGTGGGGTAGGCGGAGGTTTACCCTGGTGCAGGTGTGCCGCGGTCAGTGGAAGAATCCGCGAGTTTCTCTGTGAATTTCCCATTACGTCTGCGCACTCGGTGCTTGCTTGGAAGTTTAGGGGTTTTTTCGCTGTAAAAAGAAGTTTTCTTCCCACGCACAACGGACCTAATGTTTTTGTCACTTTTTATGGAATCAAACTCAAAGTAAGGTCAGTACTTCCACGCTTTAAACGCTGCACGCTCATACTCTCTCCCGCACTCGATATATGATCCATTGTTGATCTGCACACAGCTGTTGTCACGTAACGGTCGCACTCGCTTACGTCACTGTCATGAGACATTCTCGCAAAAAAATCACGGTTTTAGTAACGCAGTAACGCAGCGTTCCTACGAGGAAAGTAACGGTAATCTAATTACCGTTTTTGCAATAGTAATCCCTTACTTTACTCGTTACCTGAAAAAAGTAATCAGATTACAGTAACGCGTTACAAGTAACGCGTTACTGCCCATCTCTGCTAACTGCAGTATAACAGAAATGACCAGACTCCAATCAAATGCCGCAAACCTGAAGTCAGCCAAAAGTTCATATTGTCATACTTTAGTATAAATATATCCAAATCTGTTCCCCACAGCAGTTAATTAAATGAAGTAATTGAACCAATAAGAAACATAATTTACTTATTTTTTTTCCAAAAGCTCGTCCAATAATCTTCGTCTGTGTACCTGCCTCATCACACCAATTCCAGAGTATCAAATAAAATGTCCAACACTGAAAATACGAGCAAGGATGGATGTTTGGCTTAATTAATCAACAGCTAGGTATGACTGACCTCTCTGCTAGACTGACACATTTAAAATATATCTATCCTGATTTTATCCTTGACCAGGAAACATTTAGATACGTCTTAAAGTTTTGAAAATTGTGCAGGGCACCCTGGAACACCTCCAAGTCATTGGTTCAGATATGTGGATGACACCTGGGTGAAAATCAAATCTCAGGACGTACCACAATTCACGGATCACATTAACTCGGTGGACCGAACACATCAAATTCACCAGGGAGGATATGAAAGTGGCAGGTTAGCCTTCTTAGACTGTGAGATTTCCATCAGTAATGGGGGACATCTAAAAGCTGACGTGTACCGTAAACCTACACATACGGATCAGTATCTAAGGTTTGACTCTCATCATCCACTGGAGCACAAACTGGGCGTCATCAGGACGCTACAACACAGAGCGAACACCATCCCCACTGACACAGCAGCCAGGGAGGCAGAAGAACATCAAGAAGGCCCTGAGTAAATGTGGTTATCCCAGCTGGACTTTTGTCAAAGCTGGGAAGGCTCCTAAAGAAAGCTCCAGCCGATCCAGGAGAGAAGGACAACCGACTGCCTAAGAGAAAACCTGTAGTGATCCCGTACGTGTCAGGAGTATCGGATTCATAGATCAGGGAAACCAAACAACCTCTGCTAAGCGGATGGCACAACACAGAAGAGCCACCTCGTCAGGCCAGGACTCTGCAGCTATTTCACACCTACAGGCCAGTGGACACTCTTTCAATGATGAGGATGTAACATCCTGGACAGGGAGGAACGCTGGTTTGAGGGCGGAGTCAAGGAGGCATGTGAAAAGGAGACCATCTCTGAATGCGAGGAGGGGGCCTAACACAGTACCACCAAAAGTGCAAAAGTGTAGGAGCTCCGGGCCTAACTGAAATTCTATTTCAGCATAGTGAGCATCTTAGGTTTTTGTTCCATAAGCATAAGCATTACTTCAGAAGTTGGAAGGGGAAAAAGTCATTTAGTGTATTGATATATTGTATTTGTGTTTGCAGGTATATGGACAGTGCAAAGCTGCTATCTTCATCAATAAGGTGCATAGAGTGGAGCGCCTCTACAAATACAGCTGTGTTATCAGACCAGGTATGAAAAATATTACATATATATAAAAAAAGGAGTTGCGATTTTTAACGATCATATCTATGATGACAACCAGTTCTACATATACAGCAGCATACTTTATGGAGGAAAAATAAAAACAAGCTGCACCTTATGAGACAATTTGGTGAAATTACAGGTTTCGTGCAACGCCAACATTTAAAACCACTTTTTTGTTCTGCTCAATTCCTGCAGGTAGGGTGCATGAGGGCTGTGCCGGCTGTCCATATTTACCTCGCAATAATGAGGAAGCTGAAGTTCAGAAGACTGTGACCCAGTCTCTGGAGAAATTCCACAACCAGAGCAGGCCGGCCAATCGGTTCACTCTGCTCAAAATCTCCCGTGCTACTGCACAGGTCAGATTACCACATATCCAAAAGAAACATCAAGATATGTGACATAGAAACATGCTATCTAACCAAATACTTTCTGTGGATAATTGCTAAGTGTTGGGTCTACCCTAGCAGCCCCACTGGTTCAGAGCATCATCACCTGTTAACAAAGCAAGACAAACAGTTTAACCGGTTTTAACTTGCGTGCAAGGGAAGCCTGGTCGGATCTCAGAGCAGCACCTCTGCCCTCGACCTCAGAGGACTCCAAAGAACCAGTCTCCCCTTCAGCCTTTTATTCTGTGTCTCTATATACGTGACTTCCTGCTGGTCACCCTGTATATGGCTTAACCCCTTTTTAATGGTCTCATGATACACAAGCACAGGTGAGGGCATAAAGGGCAGGAAGTAAAACATCCTATAAGGACACCCAGAACCTTACATGCAATGTCTGCAGTTAAAGACGAGGTTTAATTTAAGTACAACTATGACAACTATTATCAAAATCAACCTAACACTGGGTGACACTGAAAAACTAGCGCATACAGTCATTACTTCTGGGCTAAACTATTATAATTCAGTATTGTCACTTTGTGCGAAAGGTTCACTGAAAAGCCCTCGATCAATCTGAAATGAATGAGAATATTAAGAAAGAAAGAAAGATCCTTTATTCATCATGGACTCTCATTTAGATTGACATATTGTTATGCGTTTTGTGTTTGTGTTTCCAGGTTGTCGCAGGTTCAATTTACCGTGTAGAATACACCATCCAGGAGACCACCTGCCCCCACAGCACAGAAGCAGTGACGGCTGAGAACTGCCGCCCTATGGACTGCGAGTTTGCTGTGAGTCAGGAGAAAGAATTATTAGTCTCACTCATGTAAAGTTGTAGTCAGATGGGTTGATGAGATCAGTGAGTGCAGTATGACTTTTCTGATCAGGGAGTCATTTTAGTTTTAATGCTGCAATCAAAGACCTCTGCTTTCCACTCAAAGCTCTGATCCAGTGTGTTCTAAGTTCTACTGACTAGTTTGTGACAGCAGAGGATTACTTTTTCATTCAGTATGTGTAATTGTTCCACCGTAGTAAAACCACAGGCATCCTCAATCCTCTGCTTTCTTAAGTTTTTTCTTCTTTTTCTCTTCTCAGCACAAGGGCTTCTGTAAGGCATCCCTCTTCCAGCCTCTTTTTGATGAGGAGCAAATTAATGTCGACTGTGAGATCTATGAGCCTGAGGTAAGACTCATTAACATGTCATATCTGTATTGTTCAAATATCCTTCAGTCGCATAGGGAACAGTGTAAGTAATAAATGGTGATGGGGGACCTAAGAAGGCGCTTAGTTTCCTTATGCCTTGGGCTGGCTCTGTTTTGTAAACTCTTTATTATAGTACACTCTGTATAAAATCTCCAGGCTGCTAAGAGACAGATGAAGCTCCACCTGCTGGGCGGAGAGACTGACCACAGCCACAACGACACACACTCACACAGCCACGACCACACCAAGAGCCACTCTCATCATGGCCACAACAGAAACCAAACTGATGACCACAATCACCACCACACACATGACCATGCCACAGGCAGCGCCCACAGGCACGCTCATGACCACTCCCACGACCACGGTCTGAACCACGATCATGTGCACACTCATCATGCCAAGGCACACAACCACAGCGGTGACTCCCCCAACCACCACCATGACTACAAGCACGCTGTAGGTGTGCACACCCATGAACATGACCACGAGCTGGCTCTGGACCACGACCACAAGCACGGTCACCTACATGAACACGAGCACCACCACCATCACCACGAGCAAGAACATGAGAACACACCCCACGATGATGCAAAGGGAACAGTGATAGTCCTGCCTGCCTTGGGCCAGCCTGTGACCTTGCCTTCCTTCCCTGATGTCCCCGCCGGTGGGCCTGGAGTTGGAGTCACTCTCCCACTTAAGCCTGACCCTCAGATTCCTGGACAGAGAGAGCCCGCCATCGAGCCCTTCCCAACCTCAGTCTCTGCCCTGTGCCCCACCAAAAAGGGAGGGGATCAAGGTGTGGGGATTCTCTTTGCTAATGACCCCATGTTCAAGCCGGCTGCATAATGTGGTGTATGAAACTGTATTAAACACAGTGTGCAAAACTCATTTAATTACTGAACTATATAAATAAATAAATAAATAAATAAATAAATAAATAAATAAATAAATGTTTGTGTGTGTGTGTGTGTGTGTGTGTGTG
>NW_024582460.1:802898-804266 GCF_018398535.1 Haplochromis burtoni
TGTGTGTGTGTGTGTGTGTGTGTGTGTGTGTGTGTGTGTGTGTGTGTGTGTGTGTGTGTGAATGGACTGGTTCTTACACCGTATAGCACTTCCTTATGCTACCTGAGGACTCAAAGTGCTTTATAGAACTTCATTCTTATTCGACTTCATTCACTCATTCATAGAGGCACTGTTTTCTATGCTTTTACTACATAAGTGCTTTCTAACATCGACACACATTTATATTTCAAAGGAAACATCAGAGAGCAATCTGGGACAATGGGCCCATATGGGTCACAAACGGCATGTTTCCTGGGAAGGTACACTTTAGTTGAGACAAGTGGCTTTATTGTCATTCCAACCGTGTGCAGTGGTACAGTACACAGTGAAGGTGTGTGTGTATATGGGATTCTGCAGCTAGGTGCTTGGTACTTTAAAATTAGTTCGTTGCTAAGTTACATGTAATGTGTTAATGCTGACATCCCTTGGTTTAGGTAATGTTTTTCTCCTTGAGTCATGTATCGGTTAGTGTTAAGTGGCTTAAAAACTGAAAACATTCTGCTGAAAAGGTTAAAGTACAAAGGAAAACTGAAAAACAGAAAATTGTCCAGTAAGCCTGAGGAACTATTGCTGTAGATCAGTGGTTCTCAAACTTTTCACAGTGAGTACCACCTCATAAAATATATGGCTCTTGAAGTACCACCCTTATGATTAACATTAAAGTACAATAGTATAGGCCTATTTAACACCATATACAGTTTACATGAGACAATTTTATTTCTCATATGAAAATTATTTATTTTAACTGTCATAAAGAGGATGTGACAAGTGATAATAATAACAACTGTACTGCATTAAAACATTCACAGCAGGTGGGATATCTTTAAGTGATGACGTATGAACCCTACTACCGGCTCCAAACTACTCTGGGTTTATTAAGGCTGTTGTGTTTTTAACATATTTTAATGCTTTGTATTTTGTTCTATTTAATCTGAACAAGCGTTTATTTACAGTGGCAGCAAAATGACAATAAATCCCCGTGCACTTCCCTGACTCCCGTGTCGTGTCTTCTTCTCAAAAGTCCATGCTCAGTGCTCTCCACTCCCGTGTGTCCCCACACCCCGTGCTTGCTGCCCTGCGGTGTTCCACGATCTTCCTGGGGGGAAATAACAGAGGCAGCCATCAAGACACTTAATTCCAGTAGGCATACACTCACAGACGCTAGATGACTGACGTGGAGTCTCACACAACAATCCAGCGTCGAAGAGCGCTCAGCCAAACTGTTAAATAGCTCCCAGACAAGGCTTGATCAGGTGTGTGTGATTCTCCTCCGCAGGTGTGGCCTGGCTGACACACCCACCAGGCCTGAAGAACCGGTGCTCTGCCACA
>NW_024582460.1:804303-845612 GCF_018398535.1 Haplochromis burtoni
ACACACACACACACACACACACACACACACACCTATACACAAACATAGAACAGCAGCACCAAAAATACACATGTCCGTAACTTATTCAATAATCCTGGGGCCCTCAGACCCAGGTCTGTGACAAGCTCCTTAGATGCAAAATAGATAGAAATGAGGAGTGGCTTGAGACTTTTGCACAGTACTACATATAGACAGATGTGCTAACCAAAACAACATTGTACCGCAGTATTTTGGGGGAAAAAATTATTTTACTATACATAAAGCTTCCCAGTAATATGTAACTAGTTTACGCCATTTACATGGCAAAGTCATACACAAAAAAATAATAATTTAAATATTTATGATATGGTCATTTTGTGTACATAATTCTGAAATGGGCCAGATGAGTATATTTACTCAGATACTTTAAATACATTTTGATTCCAAAACATTTTTCATATTACTGTACTTTAGTAGGATTATGACTTTTACTGAAGTAAAGCAGTACGACACTCACACAGTGCTGATGTTCATGTAATGCATCTGTTCTAGCACAGCAGGCTGCACATGAGCATGCAGAGTGTTTGCCAATGTGACAAAAACGATTAGGAAAAAAGTTAGGAGTCAACCTCTAATTCACGTTTCAGGAAACACTCCAACAGAAATATTTACAGACGATAAAAGTATATCTAAAACTCTTTGATCGATTCCTGCAGCATAACTCAAACTTTTTCTAAACTCAACTAATAGATAGATTTCTTCATTTTGAATAAAGAAATCAAATGAACAAAAAGCACAGCTAAAGAGCAGCTACACACTCCACTGTTGCTAGCCCATTAAGTTTGATATGATACTACTGACATGAGCTTTTTAGATTTGCCAGTTACAGTTACTATGAGGAAGTATGAACTGGCACACATAAAATAAAAAGAAGAATCAGCAGCAGAGAAGTGGCTTACACTGATGGAGTGCTTTGCAAATGGCCCTCACTTTCTTTTAAGCTTCAATGAGATGAGCTGAGAAGAGTTCTGCTAATCGAAAGCTCACAGGCATTCCTGTTCATCAAGACTGCGTGACTTCATTTCTTAAAGAATTTTTTTTAAAGTAATATTCAAGAACTGAAATGAGGTGTGCAGTGAGCTTTTTAATTGATTTGCCCTGTTCCCCAGTGCACTGTGACCGCTCAGTTTGTCTGAGCCAGTCATTGGCCTGCAGAGCAGCCGATAGCAGCTGTTTGTTCATCCTTTCAGGAAGAGGAGAAAGTCCAGCATTAGTCTCACATGTGTCTCTCACAACTCTTTGTGTAAAAACTGGGATTACTTATTAGGTCCTGCAAAAGAAGATTTCCAGGTCAATGCATGTTTCAGTTTCATTATTAAATGATCTGCCAGCATAGGATTTAGTAACTCAAGTAGGTGGGATTTTTTTTTTTTATTAGGACCAGTCTGTATGTGTGTTAGATGAGGATGAGTGTGTACCTGCTGGTCGTATGTTTGGCTTTGCTGCCCCAGGGAGGGGAGGCCTCGGACCCTCCAGGCTGCATGAGCCCTGATGCAGTGCGAGTGGCAGAAGAGGCGTTGGAACAGATCAACCAGGACAGGAAAATTGGATACATCTGGAGCCTCAACAGGCTCTATGATCTGTCTCACACTCCAGAACAGGTCAGGGTGAATTATGCATATGCATGCACAAAGACATGATCATGCAACAAAGGCATGCTGCAACATATTGACCAGCAGCCATATTGTTTTTATGTTAGAAAAGTCACAAAAGGAAGAAAGAAAATAGAGTTGCTTATTTATGAATGTGTCCAGGGGAAAGATGGATCTCTGTACAAACTAACCATCGATGTCATGGAGACCAAATGCCACATCACCAGTGGAAAACCGTGGAAACAATGTGAAGTCAGAAATATTGGGAATGTTCCAGTAAGTACCAAGCAATGCACATGTCACAGAACACATTATAATCTGAGACGATGTTTGAAAGTGAATATGTCAAAGATAAAAGCCTGAAATGTTTACTGGTCTATATTACCATGTCTGATATTTGAATGTATGCAAACTTTGGGCTGCACATTTTTCATGCAAATTGTGGAGGCAGAGGAAAAAATATCTTTAAAAATATGATTTGTGATTGGATTGACCCAGGTCTTCAAAATGTAAAATATGCACACATAACTACATTATAACTAGCATCTTGAAACTCCAGCATTTTTAACACTATTTGGACAGGACAATCAGGACAAAAATGATATTTTTGTGATATAAATTGTTATAATCCGGCATCAAAATTAAAGGAAATTTTCATTTTCTTTATATTTGTAACCAAGAATGTAATGTTAAAAAGTATTCTACAAGCTTTATTTTATAGTGTTACAGTCACCTCAGCACAACTGTTGGTGCTGTACAAAATAAACTGATCTGAAAAACTTGAATTCAAAATGAGAGTTTAAATGGTGGATTTTTTTCCCCATATTTTTACCGGCCAATACTTTGACATTTTTTGACATATCTGTCCCAAGTTATAGATCCTGATTCATTTCACAATACCAGACTGACAGAAAATATTTAGGTCTTTTTTAAGTAAAGCTGTATAAAATTATCAGAAAATTTGACTTAAAATACCAGAAGTTGCAGCGACAACCTTTTCAGAGTTTTAATACAGTGAGTCTTCTGTTGTCTTTGTTTTACAAAGCACTGCATTGTAATGCATACATTCATATGTTCTGCATGTATGAGCTGCTGTGGTTCACCTCTTACACGTACATGTGTCTTTAGCTACTGTATAAATGTGTTTGTGTATTTCAGGTGTATGGAGAGTGTCAAGTATCTGCCTATGTTCACACTCAAGTCAAACTACAAAGCTACTCCTGTACAATTCGTGAAGGTAGATCAAAGCATCACTGAGACTCTTCTGTATTTTTGTCAACTTCACTGTATAAAACAGAAAATTATTTACAGCGTCTTAGCCACAGAAAGCAATCAGACTCTGTTTTGTTCACACAACAGTTCCAACACTGTTACATTTCTATCACCTACATCTGTCTTTTTATCTAAAGCCCTCCGTCATGTAGGAACAACTCTGCATTTTTTTTCCAACAAATTAGCAAGACGGTGAGAAGATTCTCTGATCAAAAAACCTCAAAAACTTTAGATGAGAGAGGAGATTTGAAAGAGGAAGAGTTTTCAGAATATGAGTTTGTTGTCTTTGGTGAACAGGACAGTGCAGACATTAGAGAGTGAAGTGGGGGCAGACTGAAGAATAATGACACACAGGAAATGGTGTGGGGGCAGAGTCAGACCCAGACCCGTGCAGTGAGGACTCTAGCCTTCAGTACTAACCAGGTGCTACAGCAGCACCTGAGCCAGCTCGATATAAACCTGTCAGGAACTAGCAAAGTTAAAAATACTGATGCACAAACATGATAAAAGGGGTGATAGTTACACTCGCAGTAGCACAGGAACAGAGCAGGAGAGGGAGAGAAAGAGAGCTAGGGTTGTTGCAAGAGACAACATCGTCACATTAGAAAGGTATAGTAATGAAAATGAGTGACACCAAGAAAAGAAGCAAAATCTGGAACCATTTTAATTTTATTGACAATACAAAGGCAGAGTGTAGAGTCTGCAAGAAAAGGATATCATATAGAGCCGGCTCCACAAACAACCTGCGCAGGCGGCTGAGAACTGTCCACCCATCAGTACAATGGAAGGAACTGGGTGTGAGTGGAGCCCTCCAGTGGTTCACCACAAGACAGAACTCAATTGATAAAGACCTGGCAAAAATGACTGCACTTGATTTTCAACCATTTCCAGTTGTGGATGTTAAAGGATTCAGAAAGTATATTCATGCACTGAATCCTGTGTATGCAATTCCAACCAGGAAAACCCTCTCCCAAAAAATCATCCCAGGCCTATATGACAGAGAATGTGCATTTTCTTTTGTTTTGCATATTCATTTATATGTTATTGTGTTGTTGTTTGCATTTTATGACAACAATTTTATATTGTTGTTGATAATAAATTAATTAAAGCAACAAAACAACCTGAAAAGCCGGTTGGGAGCCGAAAGGGCCGGCTCTCTACAAAGAGCCGGAATTCCCATCACTAGTAAACCAGAACGGGCAGTTGCATTTCTGAGGGCTGAACTATAGACTCACAAGAATCTCATCAATATCAAGTTCCAAGAAATAAACATCAGTAGTGATAATAAACTTTGCTTAAAAAATAAATAAATAAATAAAAAAACTCGACCCATATCTTGATAATGACAGATTTTTCTTTTTCTATAAAATTTTAGTAAATCTCACTTTTATTAAGAAATTGGCTCTAACAGAGGTAAATAACCCATATGAAACATGGATGTGGTCTGTATTGGTTGACATAGGGATAAAGTAAACATCTATTAAGGGTTCAATTTCTATGGTTGCTATAATTACAAATTTAAAAAAAAAAAAAACAAAGCAAGGGTCCAACAAACCTACAAGCATAGCTGCTCTAATAACATGATCCTCTAATAATTAGAGGGTTGGTGGTTTGAGCCCTGGCTGGTTCAGTACTGTGTGCCAAACCATCCTTGGGCAAGATACTGAATCCGAAGTTGCTCCCTGTGAAGGAATGTGTATTAATGTTAGATCAATTGGGCATAAAAGTGCTTTGGCAAATATGGCTTGTATTTAAAAAAGTGCTTTGTGTGCTCAGAGTAGGAAATTGTTGTTTGAGAACAATGCCATCCACCACACAAGGGTTAACAGTGTGTACTCACTAGTGAAGTAATTCCGTTTCTCTATCTTGTCTTGCTGTGGCATTCTGGATAAATCATGCATTTTCATAGAGATTTTAGAAGAACCTAAATACAATAGTCAAGCCTAGAAGTGACAAATGAGTTGATTGATTGAGACAGGATGACCCTCAGGCTTCAGAATTTTGTTTTGACCTTTGAACCTCTTGATCCTTGTGTTCAGTTCCAGCTACTGCAGTGGTGGACACGTGCCCAGATTGTCCCACGGCTGAAAATCTGAATGAGCCCATTGTCAAAGAGACGGCCAATCTCTGCCTGCAGAGGTTCAATGAGGAGAGCCGCCTGGCCAACTACTTTACTCTGGAGAACATAACGAAAGCCAGTTCACAGGTTAAGACAGAAAAAGAAATGAAAAAGAAAAAGAAACCAAATGCAGGCAGAGAGTCAGTAAAGAAACAGGTTGAATACAAATTAAGCTTATGTGTGATTTCTTCTAAGCAAGTACTTTTAGTTTTCTATTCTTTTCAAAAGACTAGACCTAATGTAAAGCTCTTAGCAATTTTATCTGACTAGTTTTGGTCATAGTTCGCTTATTTTGACCTACCTCTGTCCTAAACTAGGCTTTCATAAATATATTTTTCAGTGGGTTGTTGGTCCGTCCTACTTTGTGGAATTCACTATAGTGGAGACAGTTTGTTCAAGGGAAACAGATGTCAGTGAACTGAGCCGCTGCACACCTATGGACTGTCAGTTTGCTGTAAGTAATGAGAAAATAATGCTCTGTTTACTCACCATATGTTCATAAAACTGGACTGCTACCAGGCTGAAGCTGAAAAACTGCCAATAATCTGCTGTTGAATGTGAAACTCCTCTGACAGTGATGAAAGAATACGCATAGATATCTTAAAGACCAGTAATGCACATTACACTCAATTTATAATTATAATATTTGTCTTAAGACTCGGTGGTCAATTTATCATGTTTAAACCTATGTTCATATGCCTGGTCTCATCTTTGGTGTGCTCTGTGTGTACTGCATCCAATCTCCACTGGCTCCAAACAAAAATCCCCCAAGCTGTAAATGCAGGCTCAGCTCTCCTTGTTTTCTCTCTTCTCAGCACAGAGGCTTCTGTTCGGGCTCACATGTGGCTCGTGAGGATCAGTTTGAAATCAGAAACCCTGGTGGCAAAAGGGATGGCTTGATTCAAGATAAGAAACCTGTAGAGGTGAAATGTGAGATCTATGAACCTCAGGTACTTGTTTGAACAACACAAGACTTAAATTATAAAAAAAGTTCACAAATCTTCACAGTCTATCACTGCACTTCTGATATTTTGATTGTTAAAGGGTTTTTAAAACACAGTTCGAAAATGTTGACAAATGCTTCATTGCTGAGCACCACCGCTCTCTTGACTATCTTCCGTTTTCAGGCTTCCTCTGTGGAGGCGCAGGCTCACGCAAAAGCAGGCAGTGTGCACACTGAACACCAGCAGCATAACCACACTCACCTGCATCCCCATGAGCACCTCCACTCAGACTCACCCAGCCCAGACATTACACTCTCCGTGTCTCAGAACCTTGGGACTGTGGTGAATCAGCCTGCCTCTCCCAGAGCTTCACCAGCAGGCAGCTCCTGCCCCGGACCCCGCAGACACAATCTGGGTTTACGGAATCTCAGGCTCTGACTGGTTGAACCTTCAGTACTCAGTCCAGAGATTGTTTTTAACCATATTGCAATTAGTTCAAGACAAGAAATGGTAACTAAAACCTTGCAATTAATACAGAAAAAAAATCTGTATTTACTGTTCATTGATCATTTAAATAAAGTATTTATCACAGCTGGAAGTTGTATAATTTATTTCTATCAGTTTAGCAAATCGGTACTTTACCTAATCAAATAATGACCCCACTGTAGCAACTTCTTGGACACATTTTATTTTTAAAAAGTAACTCTTCTCATTTTAAGCTACATATTACTTTTGGGGGGTTGTTTTATTTATTTATTTATTTATTTTACTTTATTATTTTGCAGGGGGGTATGCATGACCTCATTATTTGTTGATTTGTGCAGTTTAGCCTATTTGTAGGCTAAACAGCATAAGTTAACAAACTTATCAAGAGGCTATAACGTTTTTGATTGGCTCTCATCATATCTAAATGATAGATGTTTTTTTGTTTCCATTACCAGTTTTAGATCTGCACACTTAAGCTTTTGAATACATGTTGGAGAGCCCAAAGCACACAAAATATCTAGCTCTGAAATGGATTACAAATACACCAACCCTCAGCACTTCCCAGACAGATCGGCAGTATTTAAGGCCATTCCATTGGGGGGAGAGGAGGGAGGGTGCGCGTGACGTCTGCAGGATCAGATATTCCAGATAAAACCTACACTCTCAAAGGCAACTTGCCGTGGTCGTATAGTGGTTAGTACTCTGCGTTGTGGCCGCAGCAACCCCGGTTCGAATCCGGGCCACGGCATAACTACTTTCTCCAGACATTAATCTCCCAAGTTGGAAATGCAGAATCAGCTCTGCTTGTTTTCTCTCTTCACACGTGGCTCATGAGAATAAGTTTGAAATCAGAAACCCTGGCAGCAAAAGGGGCATTTCGTTTCCAGAATCAGAAAGGGTTTTATTGCCAAATGTTGAGCAGGTTTACAACATTAGGAAATTGCTGCGTTGCTTCAGTGCAAACATCTGTTATAAATACTGTTATAAATTAAGCTTAAATAGACATGAAAATAAAAATGAGAATAAGAATTAAAAGTGCTAAGTAGATAGATAGATATATACATGATATATACATGAGTGCAGGTGGTGATCAGTGCCAAACATGGAATGATGCAGTGAACACAGCGTAGGGTCATGTGTTAGTGGTGGGAACAGTCATACGGTTATTGTTCATGTGTCCAACAGCAGAGGGGAAGAAACTGTTCTTATGGCGAGAGGTTCTGGTGCGAATGGACCGGAGCCTCCTGCCTGAGGGGAGCAGGTCAAACAGACTGTGTCCAGGGTGAGAAGGGTCAGCTGAGATCCGAGCTGCACGCCGCATGTCCTGGAGGTGTACAGGTCCTGCAGAGATGGGAGTCTGCAGCCAATCACCTTCTCAGCAGAGCGCACAACACGCTGCAGTCTCTGTTTGTCCCTGATAGTGGCTCCAGCGTACCACACGGTGATGGAGGAGGTGAGGATGGACTCGATGATTGCAGTGTAGAATTGCATCATCGTCCGTGTTGGCAGGTTGAATTTCTTCAGCTGCCTCAGGAAGTACATCCTCTGCTGGGCTTTCTTAATGACGGAGGTGATGGTGGGCTCCCACTTCAGGTCCTGGGTGATGGTGGTACCCAGGAAGCGGAATGAGTCCACAGAGGTGATGGGGGTGTCAGTCAGGATGATGGGGGGGAGTGGAGCTGTGTGCTTCCTGAAGTCCACAATAATCTCCACTGTCTTCTGGGCATTCAGCACCAGGTTGTTGTGGCTGCACCAGGACACCAGACGTTCAACCTCCCTCCTGTAGGCAGACTCATCCCCGTCCGAGATGAGTCCAATAACGGTGGTGTCATCTGCAAACTTGATTAGCTTGACAGACTGGTGGGTGGAGGTGCAGCAGTTGGTGTACAGGGAGAAGAGCAGAGGAGAAAGAACACAGCCCTGAGGGGAGCCGGTGCTGATGGTCCGGGAGTCCGAGACATTCTTTCCCAGCCTCACGTGCTGCTTCCTGTCCGTCAGGAAGTCAGTATCCATACGGTACAGATGAATCAGTTTTGCACATGTCTCACTCTGTATATTTTTATATATTTTATTTATTGTTTACTCTATTTAATTTGTAAAATATGTGTACACACACACACACGTAGAAAAATATTTAGTATACACATCCAGAAATGCATATACTATTATATATTGTACATATATTTATTAGTTTCAGATGTAGCCATTCTTGTATTTTGCTTGTTTACATTATTGTATTTTGCACAACTCTGTTGCTTGTGAAGCTCGCACACAAGAATTTCACTCACATGTGCTGTACCAATGTACCTGCACATGTGATGTGACAATAAAAGTGATTTGATTTGATTTGATTTGATTTGAAGTCAGTGATCCACCGGCAGATGGATCAGGCACATTCATCTGGGAAAGCTTGCCTCGGAGATGGTCTGGAAGGATGGTATTGAAGGCAGAGCTGAAGTCCACAAACAGGATCCTGGCGTAGGTTCCTGGGGAGTCCAGATGCTGCAGGATGAAGTGTAGGGCCATGTTGATGGCGTCATCTACAGACCTGTTGGCTCTGTATGCAAACTGCAGGGGGTCCAGGAGGGGGGCCGTGAGGGTCTTGAGATAGGAGAGAACCAGGCGCTCAAAAGACTTCATGACCACAGATGTCAAGATAAGAAACCTGTAGAGGTGAAATGTGATATCTATTGGTGCTGAACAGAGACAAGACAGAAAGATTTGCTGTTGGTCCAAAAACACAGAGACAAAACCTTTGTTTCCATATTTATCATCCCTTTCTCTGAAACACAGTAAGCAAGTCAGGAATGTTGGTATCATTTTGGACATCGAGCTCAGATTTGATAATCATATTAGTACTGTTACCAGAACTGCTTTATATCACTTAAAATATATTTAAGGTTGGAAAATTCTTGTTTCAAACTGACTCAGAGAAATTGGTCCATTCTTCTGTATCAAGCAAGTTAGATTCTTGTAATGCTCTATTTGTCTCATTACACGAATCATCAGAAGACTGACTTCAGCTTCAAAATGCAGTGGCCAGATTCATTGCAGGTATGCGGAAACTTGACTTTATTATCCCAGCACTGAAGGCACTTTTAACTTTTAACATATTTTAACTAGTTCATAAAGCTCTCGGTGGATTGGCCACCCACTTGACTTGTTTAATTTTAAAACCCAGTCAGACCTCTCGGCTCATCAGGTGCAGATCTTTTGACTATTCCTAAAATTAGGTCTAAGTGTGCTGAGGGTGCTCGTAGTTACTGTAAAAATAAATGAAAATATAAAAACTGAATTCAAATGTGGGGCTAGGCTACACTAATGCTTATATAACCCCAATTTCCAAAAAATGTGGGACACAGAAAAAAAAATGCAATTACTTGCAAATCTCATAAAGCCATTTTCCCCAACAGAACACAGAAAACATCAAATGTTTAACCTGAGACATTTCACTTTTTTTCACTACTGTAGGTAAGCTGATAGATTTACATGTGCCCTCACATGGAGCGACCATATGGGACTTGTATCTGTCAGATCTGGGAGTTTAAAATGAGAGCGATACTTACACTCCATTACTTTTTAAAATCCTGGGCCGGAGAACCAGACCAGTGACAACTGGAAAAGGATATCCTGCCTGCTCTAATGTAAAATTCTTGTGTTCTAAATCCCATAGTACTACATAAAAATTGGGAATTCTCATGGTTTTGAAAATTAATTATATTCATTATGCATATTTCAAAATTGTATACTTTATATTACTAGATCATTATTGCGATCCATTAATGAGTAATATACATTGAAACATTTAGCAGCAGAGTTGTATTTAAAACCAATAATCTGCATCTACAAAAGCATTAGCTACTTAAGCTTTTGAACACATGTTGGAGAGCCCATAGCACAAGTAATATCTAGCTCTGAAATGCATTAGAAATACACCAACCATCAGCACTTCCCAGACCGATCGGCGATATCTCAGGCCATTCTGTTGGGGGGCTGGTGACGTCTATGGGATCAAATATTCCAGGTTAGAGTTGCCGTACTGAGGACAGCTCGCCGTGATCGTATAGTGGTTAGTACTCTGCGTTGTGGCCGCAGCAACCCCGGTTCGAATCCGGGTCACGGCAGTTTTTGCCAAAGTGCTTTTGTAAGAGTATGAAATCCATTACTGGTCGTATAGATATTACCAATAATTATATCTCTATACGTAGGTTTTTGTAACTTTTTTCTCTCTTTTTTGTATAACGAGAATATACCAGTAGGGATGACACGAACACAGTAAATAGATAGAGAGGCTGCAATAAGTGTGTACATATTTCCGCCTACTCCATTTCGTACTTGGTGATTGAGTTGTTACTTCACGTGAGATTTTGTTTGAGCACATACGTGTGTATGTCTATGCATATATGTGTGTGTGTGTACACGTAGTATGTGCGCATATGTGTATGTCTATATATGGCTTTGTTTTACGAAAAAGTAAAACGTAATGTAATCATCGTCATCATCAGCTGTTTATCTATGAATATAACACTTTCTTCGGTGTGTGTGTGTGTATGTACCATTACACACACATACACAATCAGTTTACAAATGTATTGTAACTAATACAACCTTAAAAAAAGTTTTCTTCTCTTCTGTCATATCAGACAGCAAATTCTTTCTTTTTAGACAGTTTTAGGCTCTTGGCTGACTCGTGATGCCCACAACAGGAGAGCACTGCAGTCATCTGTGGTGAAAGTTTCGTGTGCCGTTAAGGCGGAAGCACACAGTGTGCACTGTGACAGAATGTAGGCCGGTTCAGGAGAAGAATAAAGCTGGCAGACTGCCATCTCCTGTAGAAATACAAATTGATATACTCATTTATAAAAGAGGCTTCTGGCTGCCAAGTGTCAACGTGAGTCTTTTTTACTGTTAAACAACATGTGGTTATTTTTATCTGTCAAATGCTTTGCTACCAAATCTGTGTTGACAGTTGTGTTAAAACGGACATCAACAGCCTACATAAATTGTGTTTTCTAACACATTAAAAAGATGTATGAGATGCAAAAATCACACTGGAAATAACAAGCCATACTATTCAAAACTACTGGTTTCTTCTTAATAGAAGACAGGAAACTGAGCTAATTCTCCTCTTATTTCTGTTAACCAATCCAGTGTTACACACTTTACGATGTGTCCACATGGTGTCAGCCTTATCTCTCTTTTCACTTCAACGAGTTCACACTGGGAGTTTGTCCAGTAATCCTAAAAGATAACTTCAGCTTTTTTCCCTTTATGCTACTGGGCTAACTGCTGCACTTTTGTGCTTCCAAACTGGCTGCAGGGGCTGAAATCTAACTAAACTGCCATAAAATTGCATTTGAATATTTATAGTGCTCAGAAAACTACCTGACTTTTTCTCCTAGTAGCACCATGGGAAACTTGAAGTCTCACCCATGTTTTTACAATATATCACGGATTAGCATTAAGTATTGTAAATGTTTATTCATGCCATCTCCAGGATGAATTACAGGACTTTTCACAATTGCTCAGTTATACCTAAGATTCAAGATTCAAGAAGTTTATTGTCACACTGCAAAACACAAGTGGTTATGCAGAGCAGTGAAATTCTTACTTTGCAGGTTCCCTTCACACCACTAACTAACAATTAACTAAAATAAAAAATAAACCTAACCCTGAGCATGGAAAATAGCATAGAAAATAATAAATGAAGTAAAAACAAGTGCTTTGTAGCTTATGTAGCTTATGTGTGGGTGTAGTCAGAATTTAAAGTGAAAGTAGTTGCAACGCTTTCACAGTGGTTATATATAGAGAGTATGCAATATTAAAATTTTTATATTGTAAAATGTATACTGTATACCTAAAGTATATTCTCAAGAGGTCAAAATATCTGCATCTTCATTTGCAAGTATGATGCTGACATTTTAATGTTAGTAAATGCTAGCATCAAGCTGAGCATTTACTTCAAAGCAAATGTACCAAAGTAGCCACAGTCTCACCAAAAACCAAACTAACTGTTGGTCATAGACTGTATATAAAAATGGCTACCCGTTGCTTTCTGACCATAGCAATTTGAAACCTCAACAATAGAATTTTGGACGCCATCAGGGTTTTTCTTTTTTGGAAATAAGCAGTTGTATCCAGTCTGTGTCTGTAGCCTTTACCCCCCCTTCTTGGTGTGATTGGACCTTTTTGCAGTATTCTTGATTGTATTTCTCTTTGAATGGATTTCTGTCATAAAAAAATATGGCTTGCTGTTTTTTACAGCATGGTCAAAAAGAAAATCTCTGCATCAGTTTAGGTGAATAAAATTCCAATAATTATTTAGCATTTATTTATTACTTAATACTAGTAAGCAAATATGTGTAATGTATCTTGCTACCCAAGCTTGCTAGTGTTACCTTGTAACTTAACTAACTTAACCTAAATCTCCTTCTGGCTTAAAACAAATAAATATAGCCAAAGAAAACTCAAACAAATGGTAGAATGGTACATTGAAGCTTCTAAATGTGTATTTTAAAACTATCAGGTGAATCATCGTCTATATCCATCGTTTATATACAGTCTACATCACTGAAACACTTTTGGAGCCAGCCTCGAGTGGCTACTTCAGAAATCACTCTGTATTTGGCTGTTCCCCATTTGGCCTCATTCTTCAGCCTTGGATGTTGGTGCTTGCTATAGACACATCAGTTTGGGTTGATCCTAAAAGTGATGAATGATACAGTTTTTAAATTGCTCTGTAAACCACAATATATGAGCTACATGACAGTGTTGCAGATATTTGGCATGAGTGTCAAAAACACCATTAAAACAAACGCTGCAATAAAATCAATGGTGGTTGTTATGAGAATCAAAATTACAAACTGGAGTGACTGTAAGACTAATTTATCTCTTCAAACATATCTTTCAGTTGATCCTCTTTTTTCACCATCTATGTGACTTCACTCACTTTTACAAACAAGCACAGCAAAGACTTACATTTAATTCCACGTCCAAGCCTGCTACATAATTAACACTGGGTTGTATAAGCCTTTTATGTGCTTGGATGCTGTAACAGAGGCAGATTATATCTGTACTAATCTACCCCCAAGTGTGAAGTGAAGACAGCTTTTAATACTGCATGTTGCTACACAGCTTCAGGCACAATTGTAAATGTCATTAGCTGTCCCGCTGCTTCCCTTCTTGTCTGTCTTCTTTGTTGTGTGGCCCACATTCTTTAAAGATCTCCATTATTAATTTAGCTTAAAAGGCCCTCAAGATGTGTAAGGCTGTGCATGCATGCATGTGTGTGTGTTGTATGGGGACTGTCTTTTAAACCTACCGTGTCTGTGTTTTTCTTGTTGCTTGTGGCTAAGACAAAAGATATCCCAGGTTCAAAGCTCCTGCTGACCTTAACAATGCATGATGTTGGTACCAAAAGAACAACAGGGCTCTGATTCACACTAAAAACTAAACTGATGAGTTAAGATAAAGCTACTGAAGTGAGCATCTTTTAGAATACCAGCTTAGTGTGGATGAATGTTGTGGTAAATAGTCTCAGACAAGGTCCTTCCTCCTGGGAAAGCAAAATAGATATGATGAAGTGGTATGAGTGGAATTCCTAAATATGTTCATGCCTCAGCCACCTGAAACTAATGGAAAATACCACCTCACCTTTCTTGTATTTATTTATTTCCCCCCTTTATGATTTAAAGGTGGTCTGTGAAAATGGGGCAGTCTCAAAAACACAGTTTATCCTCCAATCCAATGTAACCATCATTTACCTAGACTAATTAATCCCTGATACTTGACTTGGTAAATTCATGTTTACTTCAAGAAGCCACCTTCTATCATTTGTGCCCATTCACTGTAACCACCACCATAGCACCAAGGGCTACAATTGCAGAAAAGTATCTTTAACTATTAATGCAGTCCTTGATTTCTTTGTGTTGCTGCTCTCAAATCTTGGGTGGTTAAAGGGTAACGCACATTTTATGATCATCGTAGAATCCCACTTCCAAAGACATTAGGACAGGAGTTGGGCATGCAACACATCTCACAATTTTTTGAAAAGGAAGAACAAAAAAACTGGAAAAGTAAGTGTTAATAAAAAGAAACCACTGGAGTAACATTTTGCAACAAATTACATTAATTGACAACAGATCAGTAACATGATGGGGTATTAAAAAGACACCTTAAAAGTAGACATACAATACATACAGACAATATCTGTATGTATAGTGTGACACAGACCCGGGCCAGTTTGCAGCTCATGCCACAGGGTCTTGGCCATCATGTCCTGATTGCCTGATTACTTTACTGTAAGCAAGTGCAGTGCAGGAATGGGTTAAGAGAAACACATCAACTTCAACTGTTGATGCGTACGCCATCTTCTTTTACCACAGGGACAGGCCATATTTGCAAAAATTATTTGAAAATATTAAATTGTAAATCACTTTGTGAATTTTGTTCTTTAAAAGCGCTTTATAAGTAAACCTTTCTTAGTAGAAGATCCACTTAAAATGACACAGTGTGTATTTAGAGACTATCACAGCGATGTTTAGAGTGTTAGAAGGGCAGGAGCTATATTATAATGCCCAAATAAATACCTGTGCCAGAAAAAAATGAATTGGCCAAAAAGATATGAATGTGTTTTTTAGCAAAAAACTTGCATTTTTAGTGTTTATCCTAGATTCAAGATGTAGTATCAGGAAATAATCTGTTTCAGGTCTTAAATAATTTTCCTTCAGATTTAAAGGACTTATTATTTCCTCCTTTCTTATATATCAGTATATATCTGATGTGTATGTGGTTACTGTTAACTTCAATTTCCCCATGACTGGTGGAATTTGTTTGACTGCTCTAGTTCACTCCAAAGACATCCACGTTAGGCAGTAGATGTGAGATAGGTGACATATTTAAAGCTTGAAGTGGCTGTAGTAACCCTGAAAAAACATCCATACAAATGCTAGTCTATTTCCAAATGTAGAATACATATTTCTTTAAAAAAAAAACTTGTATATTTTTTCACCTTTAGGTTAACAACATAACTGTCACTGAAGGTTAAAGATTTCCCCACAAGGGCACAAATATGTGACTGTGACAACCTTGCATGTTGCCTTTTGTCCTCTATGTGGACCCATGCTATTTGTGTGAACAGCATTCAAGACCTAGTTCATGCAGGGAGCGTGTGCTTATGATGCCGCATCCCTAATCAACAGATCAATATGAAGCTGGTGACCTGGCAAGGATTAAATTGTTCTCTATCCTTTTTAAAGAGCCTTAAGAACACATGGGGTCCCTAAGTGGGTAACTGGTTGTACTGAGCATAAATTCCTCATGCACAGACAGCAGCTGTTCATGTCTGCCAAATAGCTGCCGCGAGGGCAAGGTGGCCATGACCACAAAGGCTGAAGGATTGGTGTAATACAGCCGTCTTTTATGGAGATACCTGTCAAAATACTCCAGGCAGAATAAAAAGAAACTCACTGATAGTTATATCAGTGAGCTGTTATAAGGGCTTCATGTGTGTTTGTTCATTTAAAGCTGAGAGGCCAGCTAATGTTCTCTGTAATTACGTGATTTGGTTTGAAGGTAATCCACCTCCACAGCATTTAGGAAGCGCTCAGTTGCTAAACGGAGGAGTTAATTTTGATGTATGAGAATGATGTTCTAATTTAACTGCACGCTGAAGCACGATGATAATTAAGAAAGCAGGTGGGAATTTGGGAGATGGCAGTTTGGAGTAAATCATACCACACTGCTACAAGCCCTATTAGCAGCAGCAGCAGCACTTTGGAAATTTCCACAGAGGTGGCGTGAATGTGAATTTGTGCTGCTCCACTTCCCCACCCCTACCCGCCTGGGACCACCTTGTGGGAAGTGATGCATCTTTAACTCCTAGGGTGACGCAGATGGTGTGTGCATCAACATGACAACTGCATTAAGTATGAACACTACCCTGTCTACTGACCACATAGGTCTGTTTTCCTGGAGATAGTGTTATTCCAGCTGCTTGAACAGAATGTGTGGATGGGTGTCCACGAATGTCTGAGTGCACAAGATCTCCCTTTAATTATCAGCAACAGCAGCCTATTATTATTGTACTGATAAAATTGCTAACTAGACTACAGCTACCTTTTTCTGGATTGTGCAGGGATTTAAATTCAGACTTTTTTTTAAAGGTCTCTTTTCTGTTGATGTATGTTTTTATAGGGGTGTGACAAATCTGAAATAAAGCGCTGCAAAAACTTTTTAAAAAAAGTATATTTGTCTTATTTCTAGTCAAATTTATCTCATTACACTTACATCCCTGTATTACTGAAATGTTGCTCTGCAGCTGATTTTGTCTTATTTTAAGTGTTTTAAGTTGAATAGAAATAAGACAAATGTACTTGGTAAGATTTTGAGTTTTTGGAGTGAGACAAAACAATGCAATGCAAACATCTAGAATAATGTATCATAATTCCTTTTCCCAATACTGAAGCCTGTAATATTTAAAGGTTTCAGAATGATGTGTTGAGAAAAAGACATCAGAATAATAGATAAAATAAAATGTAAAAAGTTCAATTAAATTTATTCAGAAAGACTCTGAATAGAAGATGTAAACAATTATAACAAACTACTAAGTGAAGTTTTTCTATTTTTCTTAAATAAAAACTTAGACGCCTACTGTAATTTTTAAATAACATGTTATAAGTTCCTGATGTTAATATGAGTATAACATTAAAAAATCATGATTTATTGTGACGGTTCCTTTTTAAAAAAAAAAAAAATTCATAAAAATATTTATAAAAGTACGGTGTGCTTTTAAAAAAAATCACAATATATTTAACTTGTACGTTTATTTAGTAGCTTCCCACTAGGTGTTAGCAGATGTGGCCACTAGTTGGTAGCCTTGTCCTTTTTATTTAATTCAAAATCCCAGTTGTGTTCTTGCTACACCTGTAAGGCTGTGTTTCTTATTTTAATGGCAAAAAGATCAAAAGCAAGGCGTGCTATCTCTTCTTCACAATATCGCTCCAAAAATGTTAAATAACATCACAAGAGATGAATACAACATTTTTTAATTAATTTACTTTTTTGCTAATTGAAGGACATCGTTTTGCATCAGTCTCCAGGCAGTGCGTTTACATACAGGTTATTTTACTGCTGACCAAAGCCAGCGTTTACAGTAAACACCTGTAAATATACACGCCACTTGCATAGGTGTCATTCAGGTTATTTCCATTATAGTGTGTGTGTGTGTGTGTGTGTGTGTGTGTGTGTGTGTGTGTGTGTGTGTGTGTGTGTGTGTGTGTGTGTGTAAACAGGGAGGGGGCAGGTTGTGGGGTGGAGGGGGCAGGTACGAGAGTTTCAGCCACTCCTCCTCATGGCCACGGCGCGTCTCTGCTCCAATGGAAACAGGCGGGATCCCCGGACTCCTCCAATCACACCTTTCCTCCATGAGGGCGGCGGGGTGGGGGGAGTCCTGAACCGGAGGCAGGACCCGACGAACTTCCACACTCGCCACAGGAAAAGTCGGGAAAACACATCTGTCCCCGCATGACGCTGTTTGTGTCGGCCTGCGTGTGTCGTTAAAGCCGTAGCGGTGACCGTTAGCGGGCCGGCAGTTTCCCGGAGCGCCGGTGAAGTTGTGGCCGCTGTTGACGGCGGTGTGGTAGCGTCGGGACGCTTTCCCGCTATGGAGAACATTCACTGATCGGATTTGGAATTGCTTTTCTTGGATTTATCCCCGGTAAACCGAGCTGTTCCCGCATATATCCTATTGGCACTGTGGAGTAGGAATATTTGGATGAAACAAAATGCCTGGGAAAACCAAGTACAACCTCGTAGATGATGGGCACGATCTGAGGATCCCATTGCACAACGAGGAAGCATTCCAGCATGGGATCAACTTCGAGGCAAAGGTGAGTTTCCAAGTAACTTTGAAGTGGTTAGCGCAGCACTTCATTTATATTTTATTATGTCACCGAGTCTTCTTCGTTAACTAACCTGTGCCTGAAAAGCGCCTTGTTTAACTCGTATATACCGTAAACAAAACAGGTAACTGGCATAAGACTCTTGGGTCTCCCGAGAATTTGTTTTGTGCTCACGCAGTAAACTTAAGTTGTCAGCTTGTCAAGAGGTAAAAGTTGCCCAAAGCTGGGCTGATTATTACCTTACTGTAGGAACTTGTGTTTGAGATTTAAGGAAAGTCAGCTTCCTTTTTCACTAATGTGCTGTACCTGTCATATTTTAGTACATTGGCAGTCTGGATGTGGCGCGGCCGAGCAGCCGAGTGGAGATTGTGGCGGCGATGAGAAGAATACGGGTGAGTGGAAGGGAGCCTGACAGGACGCCGTTTAAAATCTTGCATTTTTTCATATTTTTCCTTTTCCACATCATTTGATAGGACACGACTCCACGTTGTCCACGGTTTTTTCTATTTCTGTTAAAATCTGTTTACTTTTCGGCATTGCGAAGCTAATTATGATGGAAGAGCGCAATGCTATTGAACTGGACCCTGAACGTAACTTTAGCTTATTGTAGGCTTATAGCTTAGTTATTACTTCTAATAATGAGCACTGCAATTATGCTTCCTCTAATATTTGTACTCATTTAATTCAGAGACAGACTCAGTTGGATTTTTAAATATCAATTTTACATATAATGCTTAAATCACATGTCAGATTACCATGTGAGGCCATGTAAAACTGACTTGGAGAAGGCCACAGTGTTGTTATTTAGCATTAGTTTTGTGTGAACACACCTTGGAGTTTAAACGTGGAGCCCTTTGAGTGTCTTTGACATGTCTTGCCTGGTGGGAGGTTTGGTCTCCCATGTGCTCCATCAGTGTTTTGAAGTTTCCTTTGAAGCGGTGCACTGGAGTGTGACTCTTACCCCCTCTCTCCCCCCCTCTTTCTGCTGTGTAAATCCAAGATTTACAGCTTTTTCACTCCCAAAAAGAAGGCTTCATCTTAATCAGTGTGTCTGCCAATCATATTGCGGCAAGCTGATGTAGGTTGTTGGAGGTGTTGATGTTTTCGGGGACTGGTGCTGAACTTGTAGGTGGAAACGAAGTGTTAGTTCTGTCCCTGTTTATGATCTGTGGTTTTAAAGAAAATTGTGCCCCCCACACATGCTGACATTTTATTTTAAAAAGCTGCCACTTTTCCCTCATTAACAGACTTCAGTTTTGCTCTGCCATTGGCTCATTTCAGCAAGTTGCTCAACCTTTGAGCAGAGTTGAAAAAAAAAAACCCTCTCGTTGGCCCTTTAACAAAGAAGTGACCTGCTCCTAAAAAGTGGACCTCCCGGAATGCTGCCATGGCAGCTGTTGTTGTTGGCAAGAAAACGAGCATTGGTTTGGCTCCTCCGGTGTGAAAATGGTTTGACACTGGCTGGACAACACAATGGAGGGAAACCACAGGTATCAAACTTGGAATGGAGATCACGTTGGGGATCGGGGCGCTGCAGGAGTCACTCTGAAGGCATTTTGTTTGAGTTGGGTTACCAGTATGCCGAAGCAGTCTCCACTCAGCGATTATGTAAGAAAACTGCACTGGAATGCCCCAGTATGTTTTGGTAAATGCAGAAATGATTGGTTTGTTTAATTACTTTTAGGGCATTCATTTACTGATTAGTACACGCTTACACCTTATGCAAAATCTGGACTTTTTAAGTAGGAAAAGAAATCACCGAAAGTAGAAACACTGTAATCTTCAGCAGGTTTATGACTGGCAGAGACAATCATGCGTCTTTGCCGTTAGTTTCACTTAGAAAGAAACAACAAAGGGAGCTATAGAGGCGCTGTCCTTTATTTATCCTTGCAGTTAGAGTTGCCCCATAAAACCAGTTCACTGTGGATTAAGGACTACAACTGGGCATCAAGCAACATTCTTGCAGCCTACAGTATTGATTATTGATTCTTGACGTATATTATCTATCCCTGAAAATGTTTGGTCCTTCTTCAGTTTAATTGTACAGAAAAAATAAAAATCAGTGTTGTGCGTTTCATTTGTACCACATCAAAACAGAGCTTTTCATTATGGAATTGATCAACTTTCCCCTCGCTTCCCAGGCTTTTACTGTTGAGCAGCTGAAGAAAGTTCCGGGGGAAGCGATTGTTGACAAAGCACAGCAAATGCACAGATAGGATGCTTCTACTTTCTGCTCCCTGAACAGCAACATAAAAGTGGAATCAGAACAATGCCTAGACAAAAGATAACATGCTAGTTTTTCCCAAGGTTCCAAGTTCTGTGGTGTTGAAATGCAGTAGTGTGATGAATAATCATAAAAGATTTGAACACAACTTCCTATTTCCCTGCCACAATTACAGTAACTGGTTTGTCTTTTATATGACAGCTACCAAACAAAGCTGACTGTTACCGGCACTCATGTTTTGTTTCTAATTGAAATGTTAGTGTAACACCGGCAGCTTGTGAAATTTGTGAAAGTTAGTCAAAATGATGCTTTCCTGCAGCTTGTGTTTTTCTTGCAAGGTTACTATCAGACTCCATTTCTGCAGAGTCAGTCAAAGTTTTGGACATTGCCTGGCAACCGGTTGATGTATGGTTTCATTGTTCATTGTGTGCATGAGTCACCTGTAAGCTGGTAGCTGATAACAAACAGACAACAGTGCAGAGCAGGAAATAGGCACCTAGAATGGAGCCGAACGCAAAAACCGGCAGGATTTGACGTTTTGTTACACACACACGCACACATAAAAACACACACGAGTAAACACACCCACTGTGTTGCACGTTGCTGTTGAATGATTAATGATCTCCCCAGAAATGAATGGAGAAAAACACTTAACAGATGGGAAGAGCAGTTTTCACTTCACTTAGTGAAACTTCCCAGCTGAAAGAAATGTAATGTTGAAAAAGTTACTAATGCATTTATGAACTTTTTTCGGGTTTTTTTGGAACTCAGGGTCTGTTTTGCAGTTATATAGTGAATCATCAAATGACAAAGATATATTTTAATAAAGATTTTTTTTCTCCACCTGTTTTGTTAAAGCTGAAATGAGGATCATGTCACATTTTTTCCTTTCTTCTGTTAGTGAAAAGATAGATTTGCATATACAGATTGAAAGAGCTATAAAATAAAATCCACCTAAATGCATTCTTGTCTTATTTTGCCTTTTTTCTCCCTGTCAGCTACAGACCAGTCAGAGATGAGGATCCTGTATTACATGCTGGTCTTCATAAATTAATTTTATTATTATCATAATCTGGAAAAGTGCAGCAGCAGCTTATCTGGTTAAAAGAAGAGAAGACCTTTGCAGTGAATTAAAGAGATTAATTTCTCATTAATCGCCCTTTGCTGGGTTAACTGACTGTAGGAAGACTGAGCAGCATGGGATGAGAAGATTAGATGTGTCTGACGAGACATTTGTGAGGGCTGAAAGAGCACAGCGGTGGAGCTGGAGTGCGTAAAAGACAGAAATGGAAATGCTTTGTCAGTTCCTCTGGCTGTCAGGCTGAACCAGGACCTTTGTGTTCGCTCGGTGCACCAATTAGCTGGTGGCTGGAAAACACAGTGCAAGTTTATTAGTCTGGGTTTTAGTTTGCATTTTAGCGAACTGTCGTAAAGCTTTGCACAAACTGTCCACTGCAGAAATTGGATGGAGGTTTTGAACAGTAATGTGCAATCTTTGTGAGTACAGTTAGGCACTGAGAGGAAATATTTACAGTACTGAACAGTCTTGTGCTCTATTAAAATTAGTTGTTCCTTCTTGCGAGCCCAAAGACTCGTGGGAATAAAGATGTTTACGTTTGAATCATGTAGCAGTTTTGTGATGATTATTTTCAGCTTATTTCAGAGACTTTTGATCACCGTGGTTTTGATTTCCTGATGTTTGTGTGACCGAGCACAGTGCAAAGTTCAGCTAGAAATAGGCCACCATAAAACAGACTCCCGTAGGGAATAATTTGGTCTGGCCAGTGTTTGTCTTAACAGTACTTACATTAAATACAGTAGCACTCCCTTAACCGTGTGGCACGAGGAAGGAGGAAGCTGTGATAATTAACTAAGGGAGGGATACTGTACATTAAATGTAGTATCACCTTAAGCACGCAGTGCAAAGAATAAGCGAAATGGGACTAAACAAATATCGTGCGACAGTTCCAAGAAAGACCAGAAACTCAGTTAATACAGTACAGTAATTAACTTCTTATTTAATTTAAAGAGGAAACACTGAAATGGCAACCAAAGAATGCCTGTATTCTTCTGTAAGTGTGTCTTTTGTTCAGTAGATATGAACCTATAACCTTCTTGTGCCGCCCAGCAAAGAAGTCATAGAATTGAAATGATTAAATATCCCTGAACCGTGACTTAATTCATCCAGCTTCACACTGTGCTTGAGGACCTGATACAATATCACATTAATGTGACCAAACTGTAATTATCACGGAGAGCCAGTTATTATCACGGTGACAGCTATGCTAAGTGGCACAGTGAAGTAATTGTACAGTTGCTTGTACCTTTGCCTTAGACTTTCTATCGACTGTGTGCAAACATGTATTGTTTATGTCTGTTGTGTACACCTGCCTCAGCTTATTTCCCTTCAGACAGAAAATATGAACAGTGTTCATATTTCAAGTCCTCACAAGGACAGAATTAACTGCTTCAACCACAGAAAGGGGACAATTAATGAAGCAGAAAGTTAGTAGTGCTGACAGGTGAGCATTATTGGTAAAAGTGACAGCCTTTCTCCATCAGGAAAAAAAGTCTTTTAATTACTGGCAGCCGGAGCTGACCTGCTTTATTTGATTGACTTTAATGAAGTAAAGAAGCTTTGACTCTGTTCATGCAATCCGCTTGAACTAATAAATGGACTTTCTAAGAAGTGATGTCTTGCATTATGAAGGACCTTCAAACACTCATCTGTTGTGTGACTTATTTGTATTGAATCTTCTTTTTGCATTGTGATGATTGCTTTACATGATACTCTGCAGCTTCTCGCTGATATACTACAGAATGTCAAAACTGACAGATTCTTGTGAACAGTGTGATTGTATTTACAGAGGTAAATGGCATGTAGAAAGTTGTAGAGTAACTAATTTATGGTAAAGCTCTCTGAAAAGTGTTTGAATATGTACATTAAAAAAATTACAGTAGAAAAAGAGCCGGCATTTAGTGTGAAATCTACACTGAGCCGCAGTTAATGAGGTCGAAAATTAAACCGGGAAAAACAGCCAGTTTGGTGAGATCTCTGTAAACCTGGCTGGTATTTTCCATACATGCCTACATACTGTTCGTCCTCACCGCAGCAACAGTAGATCAATGGCTTTATGTTTAATATGTCTGAGTGGCTAACCACGCTGAATAACTCTCTGAAGAGTAATGCTGGGGAAATAACACGGACATGTCAGGTCAGTGGAAACAGCCCGTCGCATTCAAACCTCCCAGTGAACTGAATCACAGTTTAGAACACAAGACAAAGACACACCGTGGAAGAGATCCAGATATTAATAATAATAATGATTAAATACAAAGTCGTGTAAGAATGCAGAGAGTGAAAAGAGGTAAAAGAAGAGACCCCCATTAGTAAAAGGTAAAAAAAAAAAGGGGTTCGAAGAAAAATAAAAAAACATATGATGTTGAAAGTTAACATAAGAAGTGTCCTTTAAGGTGAAGAAATGTGAAATGACGGTAGCCTTCACTTATTCATTCCTGGAATCCTATTATCAGATTAGTCGATCTGATTCTATTTTAAATATGCTCTGCAAAACTGAGAAAAAGACCTAATACACAAACAGATAATATGTTTCTGAAAAATGTCATCAATTCCTTGCTTTGTAGCCAGAGACTCAACAGCACTGCATCAAGCTAAAACATGTTGGTGCTCATAAACAGTAAGTAAAGTGCAGCACAGAGAAATGTAGAAAACAGTGAATTGAAGGTAGCCTTGTTCGAGTGGGCTTTTTGTGTGTGTAACAGCCTCAAATCTGGGCTCAAGGACCACTTAGGGGATTGGAGAGGTTGGAAGAAAGTGGATAAAAATGGATTATGCCATCATGTATTAAAACACACCAAATAAAATCTGTTTAGCTGACTAGTTCCTGGTTTCTCCGCTTGTTGTTTCACTATCTGTCTTTAAAGGGTTTTAGGGATTTTTCTTGTTGGATGCGGGTATAATAAGAAACTGCGCCTCTACACAGACTCGACACAGAAACTGTCTCAGAGTAGATCTACTAGTCCATAAAGGTTATTACCACGTTTGTGACTTATGGATGATCAGTAGAGGCCTGCTAAAAACTCCTGGAGTGCTCATGAAGAAGCCCGCTAAACGTGCTTGTCTTTATAAGTACATCAGGAAGTGTGAAGGAGGGTTTTTATCCAAAGGGTTTCCTCTTAAGTAAAACGCAGTGTTTGCCGTCCTCGCTGCTGTTTTGAAGTGGTAAAGATTTATGCTAAACCATTTTTGCTTATGTATGAATTTCTTTGTAGAGTGTTTTAAAGCATCTCTTTGTGTTCTTCAAGCTCTCTCTCTTTTGTTTTGGCCAGAGCTCAGAGGTCCTTTTCAAACTTCAGGTCACAGTTTAAAGGTCATGAAGTGCGCTAATAATGACCTGTGTTTGGCTCATTACCCGCCCTCCCTTTTCACCCCCAGTTGCTCCTTAAATTCCGTTTTCATCGTTTGAGACGATTGGTTTGGAAGGTTAAGTGATCATAATGAGCCTCTGTGTAGTTTACATTAATGTTATGGGACACTTGCTCAATGTCATGTTTATCCCTGCAGTTTATCCTATGCTAGCTGTCAGCGAAGTGCTAGCAGGCAGGCTGTCATTTCCATGTAAGTGTGTTTAAGAAGTGGCTAATATTTAACTTACCGTGTTCATTACAGATAGCAGAGGGTTTGGCGAGCTGCTGATTGAGAGATGGCATGTATACAGCCTCTGAGACACTCCATTATTTACTTATGGTTCAGGTTGTTACAGGAATCTCTTTGAGCTAAAGGCTCAAACATGTAAGGCTTAATTAACAATGGTATGTAACTCAATTGTTAATGGAGTAATGATTTATTCAGCTCAGTGCTGTTGGAGGCATGATTTTTATGTCAGTGCATCTGAAAAGCAGCGTGCGGTAACTTTTTAGAACTGAGCCATTAAACAAAGCAAAAACGGATGTCAAGGTTGAAATTTAAGCCCAATTTAATCTGTATGATGCTGTTTAAAAAAGGATTTTCAGGCTTTTAAGGAGCATTGCATTCTTTAAAAACAGCCCTAAGAGGTAAACATCTTTTGACTGCCTGAAGTTTTACACGTTTTCCTCTGTGTTCATTAGTTGGCCGTTGTCAGGCCCTTAGTCACCCCCCAGCTTGGTAGAAGCATGATAAACTCTGCTGTCCTGTCCACCGTTTATCATGTGAACAGGGCCAAATGCCCCAATAGGCTGGGTCTACACTAGTGACCCCCTGTTGGTGCTCTTGGACAAAAGCAATAATCAGGATTCTCACTAATCCACTTACTGTAACCAAGTTAAAAACAAGAAGCAAACCTCCACCAAAGCAGCTCACGCTAAGGGCAGTATTTACTTTAAGGAGAAAAGTGTTGTATTTTATATACATTCACTTTGTTTTCGTCGTGCTTATAGTACAAAAAAGTTTGTAGTGCAGTACAAACAAGTGCAAAGTGCAGGCTTTTGTTATTTGCTATGTTTAAAACCCATTTTAATATACATAATTTTCAGTAACAGTATTTTTTATTTCTTAGAAGTATTATTTGATATTGTTTTCATGTATGAGGATATTGTACGTGTAGGATTCACTCCATTAAGTAAAACGTGTTTAAATGTTTTGCAATAAATATAGTATATAGTATTACAGTAATATAAATATAGTATATACAATTATTTTGTAGAGTTGAAATGGACACTGCTGATATTGTCTTACGCTGTTGTTATTACTGTTATCTCCATTATTAGGAAACAGTAGACCAGAATTAATTCATAAAAGTAAAATTGATGAAGTTACAACTATACAATGGAAGCAAACTTCATTGATATTTTCATAGTTAAAATATAAATAATATACGGAGAGGATGTAATGACCATGATGGTGATGACTGTGATATTCAACGGTGGTAACAAAGACTGTATTATTGATGCTAAATATTTACACTACTGTATGTTGTAATTATGACAATGCGATAATTTCATAACCGTAATTGTATGTCACAAATATTTAAATGTACAGCACAACTACAAAATTTAAAACTCAGATAAGATTGTAGGGGTGGGAGTTAAAAAGCTTGTCTTCATCCCACTCCTTTTCGAGCTAAACTTGTTTTTTCTTTTTTGTGTAATTGTACATTACAATAACTTTATTATTTGGTTGCTCGAATAAAAGACATTCATTCATATAGTATTACAGTAATATAAATATAGTATAGTATTTCCAGGAACATTGTACATGTATTTAAATGGTTATAACCTGTTATTGTCATGTATGTTATAAAGTCCTAATTAGATAACATGATATTTAGAGTCCTGGTATGCCTATGTGTCGTCAATGGAAAAAATGGTAGTAAGAAAGTTTTAAATAGCTCTATATAGTCTGAGTTACTGTGATAAATCTATTGACCTTGAACACAATATTGTAACTCTTTATACAGGACTTTTTTATGGCGACAATACACACCACACTAACAGTTTTCCTCACGGTAACCCTGATAAGGATAGGCGATATGCTTACATTTGGAAGTTGGCAGAATATATTCATGGAGGTGTATTTGGAACACTAGCAGCACACTGCTGATTAGTCATCTGAGGTAGAAATTTAGCACAGGAAGCATCATCAAAACACAGACTGAGCGAATATAGTGTTTAAGAATGGTATTCTGTCTCGCGAGTAGTTCAGGAGACTTAAGATATCCAAAGCTGTTAGGAATTGAAGCTATTGTGGTGGAACGGAGTGGCCTAGCACCTTACTAAGAATCTTCCCCATAATTTTTAGTCAGTGTATATGAGAGGTTCCATTTCATTTCTGTCTGTAAGCTTTTTACTTGGTCGTCTTCAAGCTATATTCAGCTCTTCCAACACACTGTGTGTATGTGTGACTAAGCAACCCAGTGCCTTTATGTGGTTTGCAAACACACACCTCCTCCTGCTTGGCTTCTCTGTTGAAATTTAAGGCTACAATCAAGAATAATATGTAGTCCTAAATGTGCAAGTCTTTCTGTTTGCTCTTCTCTGTAATCCCACCTTTTCTCCTGGCCTTTTCATTTAATCCCCCTCTTGCACGTGGCCCCCTTTTCCATGAACAATCTGTTCTGCTTGTCACATCGTCCTGCCCTTCATCAGAGGCCGAGTGAAACTCTGGCTGATTAACGGGGTTTTTTCTCCGAAACGCCAGGGTCTTTGTCAGCCCTCGCTGTAACTAATGGCAACACAGACTTAATTCGATCCCTCCCCTCTTACTTTATTATTAACGCCTGCCATGCCACCGAAATATATCTCATCCTGTGAAATTTGTATTAACATTTTAGTCTCAGGAACATTAAATAACCCCCAGATAAATATCAAACAACCAAATTGTCCAGTTTGCTCCTGGTTGAAGGAGGAGGGATTTCTCTCCTGATTTCACATTAGGAATATCACTCAAGAAAATAAGAAAAAAAAAAGGAGATATTTGACAGATACCTGGTCCATGTCTGTGCGTGAAAAGCAGATGTTGTAGCAATAGAGGAAAGTCTTGGTGGTAAAGTTGTTGAGTGAATTGGATCGCAGAAGCACGTAGACACAAATTTCTTCAGATTTTATGATTAACAGAACATCCTATCATTGGTTAGTAGTCATAAAGAATGTGTAAGCATTTTCCCTGTTTTCCTGCATATGCTTCACAAAATTAAAATGAACATTTTCCTATGTTCCATTTATTATTCACAACAGTTAGCAGTAGCAGCGGCATAATCTGCTGTGATTGGTTGGGGGTGAAGTGAAGTTGGGACAAATGAGGGAACGAGAATAACAACACTGATTAAATAGACTCACATTTCCATATAACAGGTGTGCAACAAATCATGCAACACTTCTTCTTCTTCTCTGTGGTCTTGGTGAGCTCGGCTTGAATGACTTCTCCACCGTCCAGGTTGTGGTACTCTCCTGAGTAGAAGCAGTTCGGGATAACAGAGTTGGAGTCCATCTGACTGAGGAACAAGGGGCTGGTGAAGTAGCTGAATGAATTTTGAGGACTACTACAGGAACAACCTGAGCAGGCTGGTGTTAGGTATTTAGCACCAACTGAACTTGTAAAAGGAAATCAAACAGGACCGTCCGTTGATCGAGGATGGTGTAGTTCTCTAGAACTGATGGAAAAAAAGAGAACTCTGAGTTGGCAGATATACTGTTAGAGCTGTAAATATACCTGGGCGGCCTGCCAAAGTAAAGTCTCTGTGTGAGCAACACTGTGTTCATATTTTCTACTTATTTCAATCAGGGGGCCTATGCAAGCGATGATGTGAAAGTAAATCAAAGTGTTTTTTTTAGGAGGATTATGTATCTGTGCTTGAAAGATATAAAGCGTATAAAGTGTTTGCTGCAGGTTTAGACAGTGAATTAACTCTGATCCAGCAGGTTTGAATGTTGGTGTACGATGAAGCTGTACTCCTGTTTTAAGAGAGCGCGCACACACCTCTTTCCACTGCCTCTAAGCTTGCAGTGACAAAATAGGCAAACAGCCTTGTCAGCACTATTAACTGCACTCCAATTACATCTTTACCTCCTTTGATTCCTGCCTCCATCTTTTCCCCTTTAGCTTATGTTTCTCCACATGCTCCGTTGCCACCGTTCACAACCCGCTGCCTCACTTGCTCATCTTCTTTCTCTGACAAGATAATACAGTGTAATAGCACACAGATGCTGCAGGGCTCCCTCCCAACGGTTCATGCCGGAATTTCCTCAAACCCCACACAGACCCTACGTGGCCCAACGTGCCACCTGAACCTCCACCCTCTTTCTATAAATGTCAGCAGTTAACCGAAGAATGAATCTTGACTGTGCCCTGGGGCGGGCAGCAGGACGATGGTGATCCAGGACAGTTGAAGGGGGGCGTTGTTGGAGTGCTGAGCTGGTTGCTGCTTTGCTGTGCCCTGCAGCGTAAACATGGGAAGGTACTGTGGTAGAGATGCTGTGCCTGGGAGGAAAGGGAGCTTTCAGAAGGTTCACTACAGCTGTCTGTTGTAAAGTGTCTGCTTTGACCCCAGTGATTTGCTTGTGGCTCAAGGCTTAATTTTGCTAAAAAGTTTCCATCCTTTCTTTTTCCTTTCTTCGTTTTCACACTATGGAAAAAATTGCTCCAAAGAAATTCTCTGAAAATAGATCACAACTCCTGCCTTTTGTGTGAGGTGATTTGTTGTGCAGTATATCTTGTTGTGCCGAGGATTTGCACGCATGTGTACGTGCACTTGGGCCACAAAAGAAGGCAATTCAGTGACTATTACATTAATCGTTCAGTAATGTTGTGCTTCTGGCTTGACAGTATCATTTACTCTACAATGACAGCGTGAAATTCAGGAATATACTGTGCTAGTAAAAAGTGCTATACACACAAAAAAGAAATGATTTCTTTGGTATAAATTTTTGCTTTATTAATCGATGATTGAAGTGAAAAGCCTAACGTAAGAACCTTAAAGAGTGGATGTAGATCACTGATTACCGCGAATGAAATGTATTAGAGTTTAGGCAGTGGATCGGACAAAACGGGGATCTCAAGCTCACTGTGCATTCCCAGATTTCATTTCATGATTTTTTTTCATCTGAGTTTTGTAACCGTAGTGGGTTAAAGAACTGGTTGTAAATGTAGGAAAATTTGAGAAGCCTGAGTAAGTAAGGCTGGGTGATTCAATTTTATTTCAGCAAATATAATTTTTTTTAATTTTGATTTTTTTTTTCTAAACAAGATAATTGGAACGAAATTATTAGTTTTCTTGTTCACTTTGCTGTCAAGTGCCTTATTTTCTTTTGCAAAACCCATTGATTTACAGCTGTTAATTTTCTCTTCCTAAAAGCCCACACACTCAGTTTTGTTCAGCTGGGAGCTAAAATAACAGAAACAGTCTTTTCCCAGCAAGGCAACTGTCATGGTTTTCCATGAGTGACACCTGTGGATGGCATTTGCCTCTAACCCAGTCCACTGTTGATGCCGTGCTAAGGAGATGTTGCCTGATTGCATTGTTGTTATTTATGAATTTTCAAATGTACTGTTTAACCAAAAAATTTAAAAGCACATTTTCAGATTTGAATTAAGGTAATTTAGTCGCATCACTGAGAAGAAAAAATGGTTTTAGTGGTTTTTATGTTACGCAGGTCTCCCACATTGATTGACACAAAGACAAAAGAACTACACGAACGGTGCTGAGCAAATTTGTTAGACCACCTAAGAAGAAAATCAAAATATTATATGTTTTATTCTATTCAATGATTGTAATTTGGCATCTTAATAAAAAAATAATAATGATTATGTTTTACTATGTTTTTCAGCTTTTTATGCAAAACAATACATTTGAAAAATGATGTTGGTCATTTCCAGTACTGTTAATTGCGGGCAGCTGTGACATAAACCTTACGTTGGGCAGTGATCCGGTAAATTTGTTGAGCATTATTTGTTTGTCAGCGGTCAAACCATAGGCAGGGAGAAACAAAATGTAAATTACTGACGAGGGCTTAAAATCGTTTTCGTTTCTGTAGGTTTAACTTGTACTGTGCGTGTACTAAGCTTCAAAACACCAACTTACCTGTCTCAGCGGACTGCAAATGCACTCGCATCAGTCAAGTAACACGTCCGGTTTCCCAAACACTTCTACTCAGGATTCTTTGAATGTTGAGCATCTCTCTTATGATGTCTTTGGTTAGCTGCCTGATTTTAACTGGTAGCATTACAGCTCTCTAGATAGCTGTTTTACTCTTGGGTCTGTAGGGGGTGTTGCTTTAACCCTTTGTCTTCTTGAATCTCAGACATTGCACTGATCTTTAACTATCAGGTCTTGAGATCAAGGCTCCACAAAAACCACTTGAACCTTTCTACCATAAGGAAACCCTTGCACTGAGGTTTTGGCACGTCCAGCAGCTGTTAATCAGAGTTACAGATTTCTCACCATTGGACGAGCGCATGCAATTGCTCTGGCAACTGACCTTTCAGCCTCACACTGATCCTCCAAGACTTCCTCCCCTCTGCACCCACTTTCCAGTTGAAAGTGAACTTTTAAAGAAGTGCCTTGAGGAACAGGTGGAAAATGAAGACACAGCCAGGAACAAGGGCTGCTTTCGCTGCTCTGCTTCCGTCAGCCCCGTCCTCCTATCCTCATCTAATAATGCTCTGTTTCCTTCTCCTCTTCCTCTTCCTCTCTCTAGACTTTATCTTTATTTTACCTCCTGTTTCTACCCCCCTCCACCTCTTTGCGCTTTATCTTCATCCCTATCACCTTTAGTCCCCCCTCACCCCACCCCCCCCTTGTATTCTTCAGTATGTTGTCTTCTCTGTCCCCTTCATTCTGCTTTTCCTCCTCCTTCCTGCCCCTCCTCTCTCCCTTCATTCTCCTTTGCCTCCTCCTCCTCCTCAGCCTCTCCTCACCGCTCCTCCCTGCATAGTTTCTATCGTTGTTGAAGAGCTCGTCTTCCCTGCAAACTGCCTCCATAGTTGGCGTGCTTTCCATAGCTCAGCTCTCACCGAGAGCGACTCTCTCTCCTCTTTACACACACCACCACGTGTCATTCCCTTCCCCTTTTAACCCTATGCTATAAACTTCCACACCAGTCAGTCGTTGCAGGCTGCATCAACCTGACGTGTTTAACTTCTTGGGAGGTACAAGGTTCAAGATATGTGCACGGTTATTGCGTAGGACTGACAGGGGTTTCTGGTTACGTGTAAGTTACGAATTGGATTTCACATAGAAGCCTAAATCGGGCATGAGTGTAAAAAAACGGAGCTACTTTAGCAACCTCCGACTGAGCACAGTACTTTGCAAACTATGTAAGAAAACTGTTCCTGCTACAGGTAGAAGCAAACTTGTTTCAGCACTTAAGGCAAAAGCCAGACTGTGAAGCGCACTTCTAACTGGAATCCGGTAATTCCCGTCCGCCAGTGGATGTGGTTACATGGTGGGAAAACAGGTCTTTGGGTGTGTGTTTTTTTTTCTTGATCCAGAATAAAACATCCCAGGCATTTTTCGACTTTAATGTGTGACAATATTGTAGAGTTTTTGAAGAGTTACGAGGTTAGGTTACTTTAGTTATTGTTTTTGTCAGAGTGTCGTGGAAATCTGAAATAAATGGGTTTTTCACATCAGTGGGCTGTCTCTGTGATGTTTCATTTGCAAAAGAGTCAAATAACAATGCAGAGCACAACAGCAGCCTGCAAAGAAGCATTCACAAGCAATACAGTGGTTAAGCAGTTATGTGTTACACTTTAGTAAAAACTCCAGGGAAACACGATTACCTGGGCTCACATTAAACTTGTGCTGTGTCCCTTTATATACGGAAGTGTCAGTGCCATGGTAATATAATGGTGCTGCTGCTGGCACACTTTGGCAAGAAAATCGGGTATTCTGTCTTGAGTGAATATGACACTCTTTGGTAAGCAAAGATAGAAAATGCCCTTGATTCTGTTTTTACTAGTAAATGCTGCTATCTGGACGTTACCAATGAAATCATTGTTTTTATTGTTGTTGTTTTTTAATACAGTCCTGAATATTATTATCACAAATATAATTTGAGGCTATTTTGCAAACCACTAGCCTTTATTGAGCACTGTGATCGTCCAAATTTAGATCTGTCATAAAGCGTTCTACAGTTACCATTCAACGTGGTCCAGTTTTCTTTTTTTAATGTTTGTCATAAATGAGACAATGATGCCACCGAAAAGGATTTTTATCCATTATTTTCAGGGATTGGTTGTATATATTGGTGAGTGCTTAATTATGGCTGATGATGCCTTTAGTGAAATGCAACAGATGAGAAAATATCACAGAATAAATAAATAACTGCTCAGAGTGGGTGTGTGGTTTCATATTGGCTAAAAATGATTCACATTGGTCTTAACCATCTGTAAAATCTTCTTCTTTATTAAATTATTAAATAATTCCTAAAATTCCAAAATGTTTAGCCTTCTCTATCTCTCCATTACTAAACTGGATATTGAATATACACTTAGCTTGTACATATGGCTGCGTCATCTGCATAAAGTGTTCTGGTGAACTGGCAGGCAGAACACTGATAAATAGAGTGACTGTGTCCTGCCTATCGGAGCAGTCAGATTGCAGTGCATAATTTAAAGGTCAAGTTGCTGTGTTGTTTGCTATTTGAGCGTTCAGTAAATAATTATAGATGGAAGCCCTTTTAAGATGGCCTGTACCAAGCAAACTATGGGAGAGTTCTGCAACAGATAAGATGGGGGTGGAAGTATAACTTCCAGGGCTAAAAAAGGCTTTTTAAAACCTTCTTTTTGTGCAAAGTCAGCAAACTTTCAAGTTTTTTTTACTCTGAATTATTTCATGGATTCTGTTCATGCGCAGATAACATCCTCCAGGTATTTCAAGATAGAGGCCAGTTCTGAAACTTATCGCTAGAAGCATTTTGTTATAAAGTATGACTCACCTCTGTCTGCTGTGTGTGTTTGCTTTGTTGGACTTTATCTCAAATTAAAAATAATTTTTTATTATCATGATGATTTTTTTTGCATACGACATTTTCAGACCCTTTCACGTCCTGGTGAAAGGGTCTGAAACTCACATATCTGTGAGTGCACACACTCGGCAGCCAAGTGATAATGTTATGCAGTCATCTGCTGCTCTCAGGCTGACCTTGGAGCTGCCCTCATCTATCAGCCCCAGGCCTCGGCATTATCTCGCCACTGCAACCATCCCTCCTCCTATCTCTCCTCTGTGGCTGCGTCTCAATCCTGCACTCAGCCCTCCTGTGCTTATCTGCATCCTTTTCCTGTCTCTTAATGCTGCCAGCTCCCATCCACGCCTTTCTCCCCTGCCCTCCTCTGCCTTTTCCTTTTTATTTTGTCAGCCTCGAGTCTGTCAAATCATCATCCCCGCTTCCATTAATCCTTTTAAAATGTTTTGGAACCAGCCGTGTCTTTTGTACGAGGTTCGACAAAATCAAAGATGCGCACGCATGTTTGCTGACATTTCCTGTAAATATGTGACACAATAATAATATTAAACCTTGTACTTGTCTTGTATATTTCAGTCATTGAGTTCCTGCAAGCGTTAACAACTCCTCTACCTAACTGCCCCCACTCTCCCTAAATGCACGAAAATCCAGACAAGTCGAGGAGTGTTATCAAGAGCACGTCCGCCTTGCATTGAAGCAAATGATTTCGCTGCCTTTTAGATCACCCACAGATGAAAGAGTGAAAGAAGGGGGATGATGATGAGGAGGTTACTAAGATTGTTAGATCTCCAGAGTCTGTGTGTGTCATTGCATGTGTGTGGCTGCGAGGACGAAATGATGTTGCCCTCCAATATGGTTTTAATGAAACCTTTTCCCCTCCACAGACACTTTCATTAAAGCTGCCGGCTGCTGCTGTCAACCCCACTTTCCCCACAGCCGCTGTGTGGATAGACTCCTCACAAAGCCTTGAACTCACAAACGGTCTTTGTTGTATTGCCATTTTCCTTCTTTTTGGTCTTTCATATGCTCTCTCTGACTGGACTGCTTTATTTATTTTTTGGTGTTGCCAGCACTCCCGCTTCTTGTACTCCCTAACGTACTGATTATATGGTTTGAAAACATCTGTTGTGCAAGTGTACAAAATACTTTAACATTACTAGTTATAATCCAGTGGAATTTGTAATGATACATGTTAGAAAACACAAGCACACAGAGGCTCTGTAATTGTTGAGTCAGCTGCTTTGGTATTCTGAATGTCTGATTCTGCATAAAACCTGTGTTTTTTATTATCAGTGGTTATTATATTTCTCACAACTGGAAGACTTAATATTATTAATACTTTAACAATACTTTCTATTCTATTCTGTTTTTAAGAATTTTCCTTTCCCCCTCGTTTACTATAGAAATTACAGAAAAAAAGTAATTAATAAATCAATAAAAAACAAGTCATTTTCTGTGAATGAACAAACATTTTCTTCTTTATATTTACCGGATATTCTGAGCAATGAGTTACCAGAAATTTCTCTGCAATTTTCCACATTTATTCCTTACAGTTTAAGCCCAAAAAGTCACACTGAAAGATGCCTTTCATTAACTACAGCAGCATGTCTTTATGATGTAAAAAAGCTGAAATGTACTGTTGAAAGTGCCCTTCTTTTTCTTTTATTGAGATATCTCAGGGATTAAATGTACAGTTAAACTACTTTATGTGGTTGAGTTTGACCTCCTCGTTGTGCGTCATTCTCCATCCTCAAACTTTTACATGACTAATTAATTACAAACATTCCTATCAGTTCTAAAAATGTAAAGATATGCTGACAGAGTGGACCTTGTCAGCAAGAGGTGATCAGTATTCAGTCTGTCTGACAGGATGGGAACTGAATATGAGGAGTCTGTGTCTGCATTGGCTTATCTTTGGGTGCTGCAGCAACTGTTTCTTGGAATCATTTCCAAATGGTGCCATCACAGTTTATCCAGGAAAGCAGCACAAAATCACTGCTTTCGGTGCGGCATCAACCATTGTCTTTTCAGGATGTTTTTAACTAGGCTGAGAAATATAGTTTTGCTATAATACACCATTTATATCATGTGTGCTCCCTCTGAAGGAACTTTATCTGCTATAGTGTGGAGGGCGTTCTTTCAGCTAGAGTCATTCACCTCAATGAATGATAAAGAAACAGCTAGTAGGATATTAAATATTTGAATGCAGAAACAAAAACTGACTCAGAGCCAACCTCTCCATTCATATTTCTATTTCTAAAAATGAAGCTTGAGAAACTGAGCAATTTAGTGTAGTTACATAGTAATGAAATGATTTGTTTGCACTTAAAGCTTTGTGTATGAAACGTTACTCTACTGCTTTCAGGAAATATCATGTTGGTCAAAGAGCTATGGTACGCAAACTGTTGTGAAGTTGCAGCTAGCTGCTACTGGGGTGTGCCTCCTTTTGCCTTTAAAACTCCTGTAAGTCATCATGGTATTGATTCAACGAGGTGCTGGAAACATCACTCAGAGATGTTGGTCCATAATGACATGATAGCATCACACTTAATGGAAACACTTGCATTCCAAAATGCTCGGTTGGTATTGAGCATGCGTTCATGTTGTTCAAGTAAAATTGTGATCCTACCATTTCAATGTTGCAGCAGTAATCGAGGCTCATCAGACACAGCAACATCTGACCGGAGTCCATGCATATGTTCGGTTCTGACCTTACAGTGTGGCCGCTTTCAAGGTTCAACATGTGCTTTCAGAGATGCTCTTTTGCATACCTTGGTTGTAATCAGTGATTGTTTGCCGGACTGTTGCCTTCCTATTAGTTTGAAAGAGTCTGGCCGTTCTCCTCTGACCTCTAGTGTCAAAGAGGTATTTTGACTCAAAGAACTCAAATATCTTCTCTTTCGTTTCTCCGCATTGTTCTCTACAAACTCAAGACATGGTTGTGACCATTTGCCATCAGCAGAAATGCCACATTCAAAGTCACTTAAATCACCTTTCTTCTCCATTCTGATGCTAGTGTGAACTTCAGCAGGTTGTTTTTACCTTGTTTTTGCAGCCAAACACGCCGGTGAATCTACATATATGGTATTTGCAACTCAAACCAAATCCTGCATGTGCTTTAATTACATTGTGACTGCAACAGTTAGTATCTGTTCAAAACATCAGCCCACACAAACCTCTGAAACACCACAGACTTGTTCTTCACTGTGGTTTTTCACCCCAGCTGGCATGCATGTCAGAGGAGTAGGAGTAGATGATGGATATCTTACCTATTCTCTCATTTACACTTCAGTGGAGAGCGTGCCTCCTAATTGATTTCAGTTCAGTCTGCTGGGTGGATGAGGTAGCATGGAGACCATTCGTCATCATCGTCGTCATCTATCATTTTAGCGCTAGAAGTTGAAAAGATGAAAAAACACAAGTACTGACTAAAAGTAAAAATGTGAGCAGCACCAGCCCGTTGTTCCAACTCTTACAATTCTCCTCTTCATTCCCTCCGTCGGATGAAAGACCGAACAAAAGGTAGACCGTGTCATTAAGTCTGCAGTGGCCTTAAATAGCTGGTTTGTTGCCATTACATCCACAGGGTGTTGGTGGAGCTCACACGTATCCACATAACGATGTCGTAAATTAGAGCAGAGGGTTTTATGTTGGCAGTGATTGTATAGATGCTCAGCTGTCAGCAGTAAATTAAATTTACTCCTTCTACTGACTGATCATGTTCGTCTTTAATAGGAAGGAACGCTTGAAAGATGATGGCATTAAAAAGATTCTGAATGGTCTGTTTTTCTTTTATCCCAGCAGCAAAATAAGCAACAGCAGTTTCAGACATTTAATGCTTTCCATTAAAATGAAATTCATTTGCCTGTTTCTTCTCTTTTTGCTGTGGGACATGTCTTTGCTGTAGCACTACTGATAAGGCTAGCTGTAGTTGAGCCCTACAGATTCCTGCAGACGTCCGCACAGGAGAGACAGCTGCAGTTTCCACCGTTCTCCTCTTCTTGTTTCTGTGTTAGTGAAGAGAGGAATCGTACAATTTCAAGAAAGCTTTGTAACTTTCTTTCATCACCGTGGTGCTTGGAAGTACTGTAAGGTTGATTATTTCAACAACAGCCATGTGGTGATGTGGACGGAGTGCTGACAATCCCGGTCTGCTACGGAGGAATTCTTTGGATTATGGTCAGATGGCAACATTGTGGAAACTTGACTGCAGCGAGTGAATATTGAATAGAGTGATAAAAGTTTCATTCGGCACAGCTCCGTGTTGGTTTCATATTGAGAGAATGACGTCGGAACTGTTGCGTGTTTTCCACAGCTGAGCCTTCTCGGGCTGTAGAACGTCCGTTCTTGTTTACGTGTGTATTTATGTCGATATTTATGATGAAACAAGTGTCGTGTACAAGTAGTTATGTTTGGTGTTGAACCAGTATGACTTCTTCTTCTTTGGCAAATGATCAAATGTGACTTTTGGCTGATTTTGACATGAGTGCTGTGTGATACTGCAAATTTTGGTATTTACCAAGTTTACCAAGTAAATACTTGGCCAGTATTATCAATATCAGTGCAGATGATTTTACCTTTTAAACACAGCTTATGACGGGGAGAGCAGTGTGTCATGACTTAAGAGATGAATCATCATCAAATTTTGACCACATTTTAATGATCATTAAAACAATTTGAGTTTTACTTTCCACAATAACTTCGTTAACTCAACAAAACACACCTTTCAGCTTTCCATCTATTATTTTGGAGACCTGAAATGTAAATGTGCAAGTCTTTAAGCACATTGGGTCAACTTCTGTTGGTTAACTATGGTAAAATATGGGGAAAAAAATGGTACAAATAAATAAAATAGACTTGACCGTCAAACACAAAAAGGACTTTTTCCCATAGTGTGTGTCTGAGGTATATTTTTTTTCATTTCCAAAAAATTATTCAATACAATTGAGTTGGCTACATGCTGAACTTGGAGGATAAAAACAAAGTATCGACGTTATTGATCTGCAGATCAATTCGCCCACCTCTATTTGGCACACTTCATTCCACACTGACTGTGACACTAACCGAGCTGCTCGGTTGTTTCTTCACTTAAAATGATTCTGGTGTTGTGCATCAAATATGAGGCCTTTAAACTTTAAAATGAGTTTTGGTGCTGCTACATTGAGTCCTTCGCGTGTTTTTTTTTTTTTTTTATTCTTGACCACTGAGAAACCCAGTGACACGTGACCATTAATTGATTGTCATGCCAGGCTTTTATTGTGGCGGTCAGACTTTTCGATGAACATCATCTCTTTGTTCTTGTCATTTAGAAGCGAGGACGGGAGCTCCAGAGAATGACAGGCTGCTCTCAGCGAAGATGCAGAAATCCTGCCAGTGTCTTTATACTCACAGCACTACAGTGGCATCGCTCTGTGCTTCACCATTCATGTGTTCCTTGTCTATGGGACACTATATTTCAGTGTCTGTCTGTTGTTTTCTATTTGGATCTAACTGATAAAATCCTAATACACTTGAAATCACCAGACAGCTGTGAGTGTACACCCGAAAACCTTCGATTAAGGGTTAAAGGAAAGCATTTTGACAGATTGAAAGACGCCGCTGTTGGTCTGCTTCAGTCTGCTCTGAGTTGTTGATTTTGATTTGCTCTGGTTTACAAAATCGAAACTGTAAATGCCTTTGCTCACTGGATGCTTACAATCTGTGCCAGTATTTCCTGTGTTGAAAATATTCAGTATTCAACTTACCTATTTGTAATCCTGCCGTTCACATGGACAGTGTAATTTTGCTGGATGAATTTGCCAGAATCGTAGACTGTGAGCATTAGGATAAATTATTTATAAGTATAAGCCATAAGGCTTCAGCCTATTCCTTTTTCGGTTACTGTTTGAGTACTTTTATGTAAAATTATAATCTGTTGTTGTTGTTGACTGAAATAAAAATTTCAATTTTATTTACCCCACTTTGCATAGTGGACCTAAATGAATGGATATAAGGTAAACAGAAAATCCATAACATTTACATAGTTTCTTTGTAGATTTAGAGCTATTTTTAAGTGTAGAAATTGTTAATTGAAACAAAATAATCACTGATAATGAAATTACTTATTATGTGAGGGCCTCTTGTTCCTGTTGAGAAGCAAAGGCCTGCATTTTGGGGCAATTTCATTGCTACATTTTGCTATGTACTCTTTTCAAGCATTTTAAAATGACAGACCACTTTGATAAAAACCCCAAGCCGGCTTCCAGACCACTGCTGCCACAAAAAGATGGCTTTCTTTGTCACCCTTTTATTACAAGGGACACATCAGTTTCCTTCAGTATTGCTTTTAATTGTTTCTGTGTAGAAATGAAATTCTGAGTTGATATACTTGGAAAGAAAAAAGAAGGGGGACATTTTAATGACGTTGTTGCCTCAATTTCAATTATTTAATTGAAACTCCCAGGGAAAAAAAGTCACTGACCTCCTCAACATACAGAGATATAATCCCGTCCTTAGTATCGTCATTAGAAGTGACTCACCATCCTCATTTATCTGTAATGGCTATGACCAGTCCTGAGACTTTACTTACCTGCTGCCTTTGCTGCTGATGTGCTGCATTGCAGAGCATTGCCTTCAGCCAGTCTTACATGAGTTCAGGAGGTCAGAATTATTTCTTGTTAACAAGGTTCTTTCTGGCATCAAGTTGATATTCGTACAAGACCATCTAGATCGATAACAACAAACCTCATTCGACACAGCGCTTTTCATTTGTAAGTAATTAATTTAATTCTGCCTCTTTTCCATTTCCAGTACTTGTAAATGACTGGAGTGGAAGGAGAATGCTTAGCAATGGTAATAGGTTAAAAAACCTAACGCACACAAATATGATCAATGGAGGATTTTAAATATGAATGTTCTCAGTACCAGATGCTGGGGACAGGAAAGAAAGCAGAAAGACATTGACAGCATAAAACTTCAGTGTTTTCTTTAACCTTTAAGGCTTTTTTGTCACGGAGTCACATCCGAAGGTTTCAAACACAAATTTAGGAATCTAACCTCCCACTCACATCCCACAGGTCTTTGGAAAGACAAATTCCATCTTAGTGGCAATCATTTTCTGGCTCTGCTGTGACTCTTCCAACTCAAACTCGTCATACAAATTGCCTTTGCAGAGCAGCATGATGAAATTTCATCAGCATTTTCTCTCTCTCGTCCTAGCATTGTGTTGTAGATTCTGAATAGCTTTGGGGAACTTTGCCATGGACCCAGAATGCACTTGGTTAACCTTAGCAA
>NW_024582460.1:845632-854230 GCF_018398535.1 Haplochromis burtoni
AAAAAAAAAAAAAATACTGAGTCCAATGAATCAAGCTGTACTGTGGATTTTGAGGCATCATAGGCCAGCTGCGTTGATAAGGCAGCATCAGAGAGCCGAAGTTGCAGCAGCCATGCAAACAAGGAACACGCATGATCCATCATTTAACAGATGTATGACTGCTGCTTTTGCTGTGTCTGATTTGCTGCTTGTTACAGTGATGTTTTTTTTTTTTCATCTCATTAGCTGGTTGTACAAACTAGACCCAGTTAGAGGGCAGATCATGACTTCACGTCTGCCACAGAAGTAGTGAAAAATCCAATAAGGAGAATACGGTTGAAGGAGAGAATCCAAAACTCGGAGAAAGGAGGAGAAATGTAAATTAGGATGTAAACAAAATAACTTTTTCACATTCAAGATTTAGCTGCAATTGGCTCATTAGTTTTTGGATTTAAAAAAAATATCACACTTTGTGGTTGTGTAAAAGGACAGTAGACTAGAGACATGGAGAGCAATGAAACACTTTAATGAGTCCTGTGGGAGGCCTAATAAAGCGGCCCAGTGACAAGCAATGAAATAATGGTTACACTGTTCACCTCCGAGCTACCAACAGCTGCAGTCTGGATATATTGGAAAAACTAGAATGTTTTAACCTCTAAAAATCCAACAAGATATTGATCACCCAACTTGGGTTGGTCTTTGCGTTCCCCAGATCCTAATTAAACTACATTTAAAAAAACTATGTGATATTAGCTTTCAAATGATGTCTCGTAAATCTCAATGAATTTGACACTACAGTTTTTCTGCTGTAAGGCTTTCAAAACCTTAACAGAGCATTAAAAACATAAACCTACCCTTTGCCCAAGGTGGGTTATTAGGGAGCTGGTTGTGGAAGAAATATACATTTACCAATAATAAACTCAGTTTGAACTTGTTTTAACACTTAACCTCAAGAGCTTTAGCACAAAATGGCACTATTTCCATTTTACACATATAACTAATTCAATGCAACTACTTCATGCAGTATAGTATGATTAAACCTTTTTACCCTTGTTTTCAATGTGTTAAAGTCGTTAACCATAATGCTGCTAGTTACAGTACGTTCAATTTTGTTTATATAGTGCGAAATCACAACAATAGCTGCTCAAGGCCCTTCACACTGTGAGGTAAAGACCCTGCAATAATGGAGAGAAAACCCCAAAATCAGATGTTCTGTGAGCAAACACTTGGAAACGATGGGAAGGAAAAACTTCCTTTCAACCAGAAGAAACATCCAGCAGAACCAGACACAGGGAGGCGACACCACCTGCTTCGACTGGGTGGGGGTGTTATTGATAAAGTCTTTCACTATACGAAAACCTGGGGGTATTTCAGGCCTACAATATACAGATGAAAACACTGAAGATCATGATAGATCTTACCAGCTAGCCTGCTCATTAGTGGTTAAAATGGCAACCAGAAAACTATGAATTATGTTGAAGAGATTGGAATATCATTATTGGTTTTAATTTTTACTTTAACGTTAAATGCTTTGGTCCAGTAGAATTTTCACAAGAAACTAATTTCTGCCAAATATTCTCATTTATCTTCTGTCTTTTCATTTGAATTCAGCTAGAGAGGGTGAGGAGTTTGTTCATTTGGGACATTTTTAGAGTTGAGTCTCTGCTACTCCACATTGAAGGGAGGCAGTTTAGGTTTTCTGGCATCTGATTGCTGGACACCTCCAGAGAACAGATGTAATTTCTCAGCTGGGGACTCCTCCCAGTTGAACATGTCTGAAACACCCAGGTGTTCCCCCAAAAGAGCTTCCTTCAGTTACTGGGGAATCTGTTTAGGCTGGTGCCTCAATGACCTGGACTCCAATAAGCAGTGGTTGATGGATGGATGCCACTGATAACATCAATGAGTTTTCTTGGAAATGGTATATTATGGTGTGTATATAGTTTAAGTTGTAGTGGTTTTAACATGGTCTTGTTACCTGTAGACAACTTGGTGACCCTCAGTTGTGCCTGTATTTAAACACTGGGACCTGCGCCTGTGAATTTTTAAAAAAAAGGAGGGATAAAGTAGTTATTCAGTAGTGAAGGTTCCTCTTTTAGGCCTTTGCACCTTTTCAAATCATCAACGCATCTTTTTTTTTTCTACAGCAACAATGGAAATGTTTTACCGGAGTCATGTTAGTATCAAAAACCCAATCTCAGTCAGCACACAACAGAGCTAAACACGCATTGTTCTGTTTTGGCACACACTTTGTGGCGTCGTGTTTACCCTGAGACGAGTCCCAAATTAACAGATGGAAAACAAAACGTGCTGAAAGTAAGCCAGGATGACAACATGTGTCAGAGTATTACTATAAATCAACACAGATCAATAGACATATGTTATGTGCTGTTTGTGCAGCATGAATAAAACAAGATGTTGAAAATTCACACTCACTGGGGACGCTGAGCTAATACCAACACATAGAGAAACACACCGTATGCATAACGAGATCCTGTGGGAGTGTGCGCGTTTGGGTGTAGGAGTGTAGGTAGACTCTTTTTTTGTTTTTAAATAATAATCAGGATGTGTGTAATGTCAACATTTCCACCCAGCCTGCTTTTTCTGCTGAATTCTGGGATAGCTTAAATATAGTTTTGTGAGTGTGTGTGTACTGGAAGCATAATCTAGGTTCAGGAAGGCAATTTTATAGAGGGGAAATGGGAGAACAATACCTCTGGCCTCAGTGTAGCACAGTCTGGTCAGCGGGGCTGTGATTTGGTGAGCTGCACTGCAACAAAAAAAAAAAAAACCTGACCAGCTCAGCAGGAAAAAATTCTAGTGTTTGGGCTCCGAACTGTACTCTGCAATATTCTGCTGCAACAAATCCTAAAATTGAATGGTCAAGCAGTAGCCCCAAGAAGCTGTGATAACCATTACCCTGCAAAGTAAAAGTGCTGGATGGAATAGAAAGTAAAGAGATTTATTAGAGCTGAAACTGTGACATTCCTCCTGAGGCTGTTGTCATCCTGAGGGGGTTTATACCCATTTGGATCCTCTGCATGCTCTGTAACGTCAATTGTCATCTGCTGCTGCGCCGTGAGACACATGTAGAAGTTAATCAACCTGAGCCTAGGACAGGGCTGAAGGGATAGGTCCTGTGTAATATTGTGTCTTAGGAGGTATAGCAGGTTGTCTGCTTAAATCCTGCTGTACACACATCAAAGTTAACCCCCTGGGAGAGACATCAAACCAAAAACTGGTCATACTGGTGTGGATAGAGCTTATGAAGTAGACCACTTCATCTCTGTGAGAGAGCTTGTATTGTAGAGGGCGATGACAGCATTAGATAAAAGGTGAGGGGAGTCTCTAAAATAATGTGACCCATCGTGCTGAGGAACATCAATACTGGAACAACAAACATCAGGCAGACATTTTCACCTATTCTTGTCTGGACAGACCGACATCCAGCATTGTTCTTGTGCTTCAGTGAAAGAGGAAAAAGTACAAACGATGACATGTGGACAACGGACGCTAATGACTGAATGAACAATTCTTTGGTCAATGCTTTATGCTCATGTCTGCCTTTCAGGATGGTATCAAACATAAAAGTGACCCCAAGCTGATTGGGGTTTTTGATTGAATTTGATTGATCTGTCAGTATTAATAACATTTTTCCATTCCCATTCAACTTCATTTATTCGCAGCTCCCTGGAAGCAGACATACAAATCTACTTTTGTGCTATATCTCATTTCCAGAAAGATTAATGTACACATAAGCATACCATAAATGGCACTGTTGTTGCATGAATGGCAAGAAGATCCACTTCCCGTAGTGACTTTAAACACTGAAACATGTGCTGTTTGGGAAATGAATACCTTGAAAACATTTTGCAGTGTTTTTTCAACCTTAGTCGCTGTGATTGAAGAAATGAACTCAAGTTATCGACCTTGAATGTGGAAAACAAAGGGGAAAAAAAGAAAGCAGGAAGTTGATAATGTGCTTTGAGACCAGAGCTTAGATGCTGACAGAGATAGCCGAATCACAAGTAGCACAACTTCTACTCTATTCTATTAAACACTTAAGTCATGAAAGTGGCCAAAAGGTGACCTTTTATTACTCCTGAACTTTGGGCATCCTCTGGGATGTTTTCTCTGCTTTAAATCTTCTAAGACGTCTATTTGAACTTCCCACAGTGCTGAGTTTGAATGAAGGAACGAGCCTGTGGAATGCTGTTAAGAGTCTGATCCTCAGTGCTCCTTGGAGCTGCTCTAATTTGCCATCTCACTAGAGATTCAAAATAATTGCTCTCAATGAGGGATTACCTTCCGGCCACTGCTCATTTCAGACCAAACTGACAAAATGGCAACCCTGTATGACCCCTTATATCACAGAGGCGTGGGCTCCCTCGAATAGCTGGCTTGGAAACTAACCATTAAACTGCAAAAGTAATTTCTTAAAGTGTTCATTTTGTTGCATATATTCCTCTGCATGATTTCTTTTTAAATGTGCAAATCAGCACGCTCATGATTCCAAACCAGTGTCTGGTTTTGTATCTTTGCCTTTGATCAGAGGGTCACAGGTTTTAATACTGGCTAGACCATTTCCAACATGTTAATGGTCTGATAAAATGTCTTCTCATTCGGGCTTTGACTTGTGCTTATTGTCGTATAAGCACAGTCTTATTCTGTTTAGATACACTAATGCACTTTCTCCAAAGTGGTTAATTGTCAACAAACAGCTGCCACCGTGTTGCTTTTTCCATATTTTCAGTGTTGCGCTCAGAGAAATCACCAGGGAAAGTCATCAGAATTTTAAAGAACTAAATTGATGTCTTGAGCTTCAGTTTCATGCTGGTTGCACTTTGACCTCGGATACACTATTAATACATTCTGCAAACCATCAGCAGCAGGAAAATAACCCAGTTGGAAATGTCAGATCAAAGTGTATCCTGGAACACATTAATTATTTTGAAAATGTTTGGTGAAAGTTTGTTAGCCAATAATTTATGATTGCAACATTTAGTTTGAAGTAAGTTTTCCACCTTACCAGTTTAGCTTGAGTTTGAATCTCACTCTCAAATGGCATTTCCATGCTCACCAGTTTCCTGGAGGAGTACTGGTTTCCTTCCGCAGCCCAAAGATACTTAAACTTATCGAAGACAATAGATTTCGTTCATGAGTGTAGTTGATTGTTAAGGCAGGGTTAGGCACTCAATTTTGGCACTCATGGATAAAAATCCCATAATGCTTGGTCCAAGTACAGTGGTGTGCAAGGCAACTAGACTTCTGCTCTTTCTTTTTGGACTCTGTTGTCAGGCTATAAAAGTGTTACACATAACTGATTTAAGCTTACCGCAGGTTTTTACAGGCCAGTAGAGTTATAGATCGTTTGAGGTAACATACAAAGCGATATTCGAAAATCACATTTTGAATGTTTTCTATGGGGAGTGGTCTTACTGGTCATAGACTAACTTTGGAACCATAAGTGGTAGAACGATGCACCAAGTTAGGTTCAGACTGGTTTTGACCCCAGCTATAAATAAAAATTTTCTTTCATACTCCTGATCCAGAGACAAGCCAAATGCGGTGTTGCAATGGAAAACATGTATTTTCTCCAGGTCCAAAGAAAGGAATGCTATTTAATTTTGAAATATTACCAGGTGGTCTCTATGGTTATATAAGTCACATTAAATGATGTGACTTGCACCCTTCTGTCACTGTTAGTTTAGCTCTGGTGAGTTCATTAGGCACTTCAGGGGGTTGTATAGGTTTGAGGTTTGATAGCACATCCTCAGAGCTTAACACTGTAACCTGCTAGTGAAATATTCATAAGGTCTACTATCAGAGGCTTTGAAGTTCGCCAGCACCTGTGGCAGAATTTTCTTTAAAGCTTGCTGCATATCTTGTTCCTGTTTGAAACCTAACAACTGCATTTATACTCCCTGAATTGTACTAAAATGTGTCGAGGCAAGAGTTGATATCCCAGCACTCTTGAGGAACAGTTTTAGTTAAAAAAAACCCCCGTCATAAACAGAAGAGCTCAGCTGGTCCAAACAATCGTTAAACACTAAACCTGAACTTCATGCTACCTTTCAACCAACCAAGCTACTGTCCTGTCACAACTACATCTCCTGTCATGTGTTACAGAATTTTCCCACTGCAACACAATCTCCCTCCTCCTCCTAAACAGGAAAGGGCCCTCAATGAGTCTCTATTGTAAACTACTGTAGGATTCCGACACACCCTTCATGTGACAACAGCAGTACAAAAGTGCTTGAGTAGCCAAGTTGTTCTTTGGTCATGCATGGCAGGTTAATGGGTTGTCCTTTGCTGTCTATGTTAACATTATTAACTGTATTAGCTAATGACACTGGAGGACTGTACTTATGGTAAAGGGCTTTAAGTACTAACATGCCCTTCTAGCTATGCTTTAAAACATTGATCGCGTGCTAATAAGTGGGTGATGGGATATGGTCCACTTGCTTCCCCTCCACCAACCCCCAAATGATGATAAATTGCCTGACACAGAGAGCTGTGATAGCTTGGATTATCCACATAATTATTCTCCTGCATATTTTTGCTTATTAATGATAAACAGAGAATGAAAATATAAATTGGGATCAACTGGGGCTTTCATTCATGCAGTCGAAGACTTAGATATTGGCATATTCCACTCTTGAATTTAGCACTTTTCTTTTTTTTATTTTTCCAACTGAGCAAAATTCTTAATGATACTGCTTTAATCACAGCTTCTTATCTGTGTAATCTTACATCACTTACAACAACATTTATGATTTTAGCTCAACAAGTTACACAGAATTTAATCAGAACTTGTATTCCATGCCCTGGTCATTGAATGACCTTCAGAACTCAATTATGGCTTTGTCTCACTGTGAGATTTAAAAGATGTAATGAAAACTTAACATAACTGAAGAATTATTATTTCTACATTGATTCTACCATCATGTATCTTTTAGTCCTTTGTTTCTCTTAATGTTAATTATCCTTCTAACCTTGACGTAGTGTGTTTTCTTTGCCAAGTCTTCCTTTCAAAGTAGATTTTACTCTTGAGGCGTTTATTGCTACAGCTCATGACCATGGGATAAAACATAAAGTATGCACTGATCAGTCAGCCAGGGAACGAAATTGGCCATTTTTCATTTTCCCGGCACAGACCAGTGAGCGACCGGTAACAGGCAAAAAACCACACCCGCATTCACAGCCACATGCTAACGTCATTAGCACGGAAGCTCCTCATTGTGAGTGAAGATGGAGCGTTCGCCAAAGTAAACCGTGGGAGGAACCACCACTAAATCAGACATAATGAAACACTTAAGTCACTCTGATCCAGAACTCAGAGTTTGCTCATACTGAGGCCTGTAGCTATGGGCTCAAATTGTGGTCATAAATATTTTGTACTTGTAAATCAGTTTTGTACTTGTAAATCAGGATTTATATGTGTAAAAAGAATTTGTGTGTGCGTAAAAAAAGATTTGTGTGTGGACCAAAAAATACATGTGAAACTCTGCACTCAAGTTTCAAGTTACAAGTACGAATTTTGACCGTTTTTCTTCCTTTCATCTAATGGGCCAATGTCATGTCAATCACAAATTTGACTATCCAATCAGAGAACAGATGGGTTTGGCTGTCTTTTTTACGCACACACAAATTCTTTTTACACATACAAAACTGATTTACAAGTACAAAATATTTATGACCACAATTTTAGCCCATATATAGCTAAGGTTCAAAGCAGTTCTGAGGATAATTATGTAGAGTAATAAAAAAGAAAGAAAGAAAGAAAGAAAGAAAGAAAGAAAAGACAAGAGAAGGGGTTAAAGACCTGTTACCTGTCGAAGTTATAAACATACAGGAGAAGGTTGTAAGTAACTGACATTGGCTTTGTTATATAAATCTGCTTTTGTTTGGTGAGGTAAAATATGTCAGGTAAAGTTGGGTGTACAGCAGCTTATTTCCTGGCTGTAGCAGAGCACTTTACGTTCAGTGTAAGTTAAAGCCTACTGCATTTTCTGGCACAATTTTAAGTTGTAGGCTTTAATATTTCCTTTTATTGTGAAAGTGACATTATACAATAAAGATGTTTTTTTTTCTATTTGTATATTTTTTTTTAATAATAGTTTTAAAAGAAAAAAAGAATCATTAAAAGTCAGTACTGGCAGCTCACACTTCAAAGGAAAAGAATAACTAATCAGATACAGTCATGAAAACTGCACTTTGGCAGGGTTAAACAAAGGTTAAATAAATGAAAACGGGTATTTAAATAAATACTAAATAACTTGAGGAGCAGGTATTGATGACGGCTGTAGATTATTCAGCGTGTGTAATCACTGCTAATTGAAAGTAAACCCGCTGTGTGTGAACAGGGTTGATGCTCTAATATTGTGCCGATTTAAATGAGCCTGTAATTTTGCTTCCTGCTAATTCTCATATTTCACATGCTAAGCATGTGCTTCGAGGGCTTCACATCGCCAGGTTTGTTGCTGTAATAAGACAGAAAATCAAGCATGACTCATGGAATCTTGACATGTTGTAAAACTAACTAACTAACTAACTAACTAACTAACTAACTAACTAACTAACTAACTAACTAACTAACTAACTAACTAACTAACTAAC
>NW_024582460.1:854250-883534 GCF_018398535.1 Haplochromis burtoni
AACTAACTAACTAACTAACTAACTAACTAACTAACTAACTAACTAACTAACTAACTAACTAACTAACTAACTAACTAACTAACTAACTAACTAACGGGTAATAGCCACGCAATACCAGCATAGCTATGCAGCATCTGTGGCCCTCTAATAAGTGATAATAGACCCTGAATGGTTTGGACATCATCAAGATGGTCAGGATAATTGCCAACCTCTCCAATGATGGGATTATGAAGTCAGTGCATAACACCGAGGATAGAAAATTGCATGTGTGATGCTCCCAAGGTGTCAGAGGGTCTGCGAACAAACAGCTCTGACACATGCTGAAGTTTGTAAATGAAAAGGTGAGTCATCTTCGCTTCAGTGCATTGAAACTGTATTAGGTTTTTTTTTTCAACTTTAATACCACATACTGCTGGTTACATAGTTCTTGGTTTTTTGTTTGTTTGTTTTTTATTCAACCCCTGTTGGTGTTTGTTGACCTTCATAAATGGGTTCTGCTGCATGACAATGAAACTGCCCAGTAATGAAAACCATAAAATACATCACAACTGCACAAAGACTAAAACAGCTGCAGTGGGATGAGCTGTAAACTGCACCCATCACGTCTCTGTGTTTCCCTGACGTCAGAAATCAACTCTGTGTGAGTGAGAGCTTAGATAAAATGACTTTTTATGTTCCTCTCTTCACACTGAGGGAAGTAATATAAAGGCGATCTTCTGGCTGGGAAGGGAAGTTTATCTCTGTTCATCTTTTGTCACTGACCTGCCACATTGGACCAAAAGTCTTTTTCTGTGCTAAAGCGGGCAACATCACTTTGCAAATGGATTATATAGTAAAAAAGCAGTCTGAGCTTTGCAGTGATTCAGGAAAATTCTCAGAACAAGGAAGGGACTGACACGTTAATACAGTCAGGAGGTTTGTTTGCAAGTGTTGTTTTAGATGTCCTAAATTTTTAATGGTGTGATTGGTTGGGTAAAAAACAAATCTGAACTCGGAGGAGTAATATCCATACAGTGGGTGGTAAAATGATAGACGTACTCGTGCAGTTTAGTCTCTGAGAGCGCCTGGTGGAATTACAAGTACGTGTTTATGGAACGAACATCTCTGCTGAATGATGAAAACACAGGCCTGTCGATGCTGCATCTTATTCACATACTGATAGTTATTTTTATGAGTGTGTGGCAGAGTTTTAATCTATTTGATATTAACATCTTTCACCTGTTTCTTTTGTCTTTGTTCTTTATTCAGATGCAGGTTAGTTGTTCCTGCAGCAGCAGCAGTGTTTCCTCAGCCGAACTGTGTTCCCTCTAAGCTGCTGGCACGGTCTCTGCGCACAGAAAATCTGCGTTGCGCACAGAAAAAAAATCTAACCTGAATTGAAATTAAAGTAAATACGGTAACAATTCTGTTTTGCAGTGTTAGTCAGTAAGTGACTGGCTGCTCCCGTATGGGATTAGAACGATGCCACCTTATCCCATAGTCCAGCCAATAATGCGATTCACATTCGTATCTAAGCAGCTAATCAACGTCGTTGACAGGCTATGACAGCGTCCTTTTATGCCGACACCGGTGTTTTAGCTAGCAAAGCGGCGTGGCTGATGTGGAGTGAAGCCACGTTAATGACAACGTGTACAACCATTGGAGATGTGAGCAGGACAGATGGAACAATTGACGGAAAAACTGGGAACTTTATACCAGTTTTTAAATTGTGTTGATAGGCCACGTAAAACCAGAATTAAGATATGCAATGTTTGGTTTCCTTGCTGAATACGTCGTTGTTTATATTTACTGCGGGAAGAAACGGTAAAAACGGCTTTTTACAAGAAAAAAAAGCTTGAAAGCCTGTGAGCAAAAACAAACTCCACCCCCCTCTCCCTTTCCTATTCGTCCAAAAAAGTACCATGCCGACCAATCAAAAAATGATATGGCAACGTGGCATCTAGTTGTTAAGAAACGGGGGGAAGTTTTAGGAGTGATGGGGAGTGGCACAAATAATTTGTGTGGCATCAAATTTGATGCAGAACAGCTGATTGTTCTGTAAATAGTTTGAAATGTTTATTTAAAAATACCTTGGCTGCATTAAAAAAAAATAGCTGCAAAAAACTTTGTTGTTTGCCAAACTGAGTTACTTTTTTGAACAAGTAACTATATAATTAATTGCCCAACATTGGTCATTATATACTGTATTTTACAGACAGAGAGTTACAGGACTGTCTCCCAGACCACAGACTCATTATACAAGTCAGAGCTTTATAAAAAAAAGAAAAAAAGAAAGTTGTGTTTTCGAAATTGGAGTTCAAGTTATTTTTACTTCCAATAGTGTTAACATACTACACAGGTCAATGACTAGATTTTTTTACATTTTCATTGTAAGTGGGCTAAAGCAGTTAATTAAAAGTAGTATGACATAAATGTAAATGCTGTAATTTGATTATTTTAATAAACCATGTAACTTGGATGGATTATAGATGCCGGCGTGACCACAGTGCAAACGTCTGATGTCGCTCACAGTGGTCCAAGGGACCGTTCAGGGAGTTTGTGTGTTCGCTCAGACACGTGAAAAATTAGAGGGAACATTGGTCCCAAGCAATCTGATTGTTTGTGTGATCAGTCAGTCTGCCACGAGGAGAGTTTGTCTTATTTACCATCAAGATTCTGAAAACTTCCTGAGAATTTTTGTCACTACGAGCCGCACTTTGTACTCTTTGTGTTTTGTTTTTTTTTAAATAAATACAGCCCCTGAACACAAAGCAAAAATAATTACAACCTTTCAGTGCCATGGTAACGGGGCTGGGCTGAAACTCAAACAAAGTCATTGTTTCTTGCTGCCCATTAAATAAGTTATTTTTATTCGTTTTTAAAAAAACCATTTTCTTTTCTTCTTTAGGACTTCTTTTTATAAACCGGTCTCTGACCTAATGATATTTCTGTCGTGGATTAATAGCATTTGTCTAGTGGAGCTTGTCCTTACTCATTTAAGCTCCATGTTATCTCAGCATGAGATGCACAGAATCCAATTGGAGAAATGAAACTAAGTGTCTTGCCTGAGTTGTCTGGATCCCCAGGCGAGTGCGGAGCTGATCAACAGCAGGATGCTAGCAGCCTCTTGAACACATAATCACTTTATTAGAATGAATCTGTCTAGCCTGCTTTCCACTCACGGCAGTGACAGAACCTGCTCGTCAAAGCCTCGAGGCCACGACTAAAGCGTCTGCACTGAGAGACTGATTGAAAAAGCGTACATCAGTTTAGGGCCTTGTAAGTTCTTTATTGGATATAATAATTACTTGACATCTATATCCATTCACCTCTTTCGCTCCTGTCTAACTGTAAACTCCCATTAAACTTCACGAAGACTGTGTGTAAAACTTTAAAACGTCTGCTGAACTGGCTTCCAACTTTTCTTCATTTAAAAGTCAAAATTAAGAAAAAGAAACTGGGTGACTTTTTAGCAGCCTCATTACTTGTCCTCTCTTTCCCCCGATGACTTTATGCATTATACTAAAAAAACATAGATATCACAACAGATTCTGCAGGAATTGAAAGGTTTTCAAATTAAAACAGTTTACACTTCTTCATCAGTCATGTTGTGATCTCACTGCAGGTAACAGATTAAATACAGAATAAAACCATGCAAATAAAACGACACTCATAAATAAACACTAAAAATCAGAATAAAAACAATATACAAGATAAATACAAATTTCCACTGTGTGACAAATACGTGGCTCTATTTGCATTTCTAATATTAGAATAGAATATATTTGAACAGAGTACAATACCTCTGGATTTTCCCCCATAACTGTCCTTAAGTGTTACAGGGTTTCTTGCACAATTTTGGCTATGACTGGATACTTTTGGCATATTTAATGTCATTGAACTGTGAATACATGTAGATGTCTTTGTGCAGCATAGCAAACAGTTTATTTTGTTTTCCCACAAAAAATAAAAGTTTCCTTTGACCATGTTTTGATTTATTCGCGATACCTTAACAGCCGATTTGTGAAAATATTGTCGGACATATACCGGTCCGTGGCTCAAAAAAGGTTGGGGACCGCTGCTCTATAACACTGCCTGTATGTTGCCAATATAAGTAATGGTAGTAAGAAACATAATTTTAAATGGCTCTTTATAGCATTATCATCACATTTCCCTTCAGATCAATTTAGATCTATTGACGTTGAAGTGGAGGTCAAAGGTCAAATTCACGATATTTTTAAATCATTATACGGTACTTTCTATATGTTGATACAATACGCACCACGCTTGCAAGACTTATATTTCCAAATTACAAGGCTTTTTGTCAAGTTTTCAACAATAAATCATTAAGTTGACCTTGTAGATTTTGATGGATGGAAGCCAAATTTTAATGGATCTTTATCATGACCAAACTCTACACCCCTACAAAGTTTTATCCGAATTAATTCTAAACTTTTTGAGCCATAGTGCATACAGACAGAATAAACACTACAAGAATCATAACCTCCTTCGCTGAGGTAATAATTTGTGTGGCAAGTGTTATAGTCCGAAAAATACGGTAGTCAGATTTTTTGTTTATTTTTTAAATATATTTATTTACATTCTTTTTATTTCAATAGTAGGAGAAGGAGGTTATACTTCACTGGGGACAGTGATTCAGATAGCTTCAGGTCCCAGAGGTGTATAGTCAACCCTGATGTACATTTAAAGGGTGCACACTGGTGTAGTGTAGTGAAGTGTCTCTGCTGAATCATCAATGTAGTTGTGAAAATTTAACATCCTTGTTCACGTCCAGTAATGAAATTTCTGTCTATTTTAACACATGGAAACTATGACACCAATGTAAGAGTGTGTCTTCATCCTCTACTCTTTGTTTCACTGTGGAAGCTCCTCTCCCAATGACTGAACAAAGTGTTTTGATAGCAAGTTAGCCATTGAAGAGTTATACAGCAAATTGACAAGCAATGACCTGTAGATTAATCAATAACAAACATAATTGTTCGTTGCAGCCATAATGGTAATGGTCAGTTGGAAAGCATGGATTTTGAGTCGAGCCCAGTGGACAGCCTTCTCTTCATACAGAAGAATTATTGCTACAAAGCCAAATTGCAAACCATTTGGACTCTCATTTACACCCATTTGTGACTAATGAGTGTCTTTGTCACAGTGCTTTGCACTCATTGGCTTTGAACTATACTTTGAACTGTTCCCTAATGGCAAAGTTGACCACAGCTGATACAATTTGCCGCCCCTAGTCTTACTGCCAAAACTTTGAGCAGGCCTGAGTCCATCCATCAGAAGAAGCCTCATCAGAGCAAGCCGGGGAGTCGTAGGAGAAATAATGTGCTTTTTATGATGGGATGGCCGTAATGTTCTCCACAGGTTGGGGTATTAACTGAGTTCATACATCACCCACACTGCAGAAAACCGTGGGGTAGTTTGACAGGGAATCACCTCTGGGGAAAATGTGGGGATAGCATAGGTAACTAATGATCAAGAAAACGCCAACGAATTAAAATGTGAAGTAAGGTGAGGGGTTTTCCTCATGAGTATTAATTAGAGGCCAGGTTGATGTACAGCATGCTGTTTATACGAGAGTGAGAAACATGGAAATTTGGAAGGCAAATGGATTTTTAGTCTTAAACAAGTCAGCTTAAATGTCAAGGAAAAACTTATAAAGGCCCAAAAAGTGCTGTGTTGGAAAGTTTTTTTAAAATAACATTTAACAGGCTTCATTTAACAAGCAGGGTAATCATGTTTTTTTGGTGGTTTTTTGAGGGAAGATGGACACAGCTGACACAATGTAGTTGCATTGTTCTAACTAACAGCAGATTTTTCACAGCTTCTAGTTTCTTGGGATTATTGTGGGTGTCCAGGATGATATCTGTTCCTCTGCATTGCATTTATTTGTTTGGTGTGATGAATACACCTTGAAATCTTTTGCTGAACTGACATTTATCCAGGGATTTTCCTGGCTCAGTATGGGCCTTTGGGGGTGACTAAATGAGGGTGTGTAAAGCAGTGTAAGGGGTTGTTCTCGGTGACGTCCTCAGGCCAGTGAAATATGGAGAGTAACACACAATCACAAGGCACTTATGCCACTGAGGGCTCTTTTGAGGTGGATGACTGCTTCCCTCTAGGATCCCCTGAAGCGGTCATTGGTGTGGTGGTGGACCATAATGGCTAAATATCAATTAGTGGTGTTGGCTCTGGGCCCAGTGAGGCCTAAAAGCTGCAGCTCTGTAGCTGAGGCAATGCAAGTGCAACAGATAGACTGCTCTGTAACCGCGGCTGAGCGTTAAGAGGTTCTGAAGGGGAAAGGAATGCAGTCGGGTGTTGTTTCTGCAGCAGCCAAAACAGAGTCTCTACTTCTTAAATGAAAAATGCTAAGTTGAAGATGATCAAACAAGAGCACAAACTGAGTTATGAGTCTTGCTAAGGGCGTATTTGAAAATCAACCCCTCACTTAGGTGTTAAGAGATGGGCCACCTGCCTCTCATTAACACGATTCCATATTTTACTGTCTAAACTTTGCTAAATCTAAAGATGTAGCCACCATGTTGATCATCACTCTAGTGAGTGCGAAGGATCTAAGAGGCAAACATGCTGGTAAAGTCTTCCTAGCCGTCAGTGTAACTAGTTAGTTAATGGATGCAAGTAAATACTACATTAAAACTAATGAATGAATAAATACATTAAGCTCTAACATTAATAAACCTCACAGTTATATAACCACTGACCTTTACCACATCCTACTGTGAGCACTAAGGCTACGTCTACACTAATGCGTTTTCGTTTGAAAATACATCGTTTTCTCTCCCTTTAAATGAGTGGCAGACAGAAATGTCAAATCTTCTTCCGTTTCACGCATGCGCAGTACTGGAGCATAAGCGTTTTCAGCCGTTTCAATGTGGACGCATAACTCTGTTAAAACGACTGAAAACGCTAGTGTGGACATGGAGCATTTTCAAACAAAAACGCCGTTTTCAAATCTATCAGGGATAGTGTGGACGTAGCCTAAGACATTTCCTGCTGTAATCAGATAAGCAGCAATATTGTAGCAAAGAGGAGTGAGCTCCCCACAGCAGGTGGAGGTTGCACCTAGAGATTGTTTCACCCCAAGGAAGAAAGGGAAGGTGAAAGACAGGGAGAGAGAATAAAAATGATGTCCATAGCTGCTGAACAATGAGTAACTGTCAGGGGCTAGCTCAGTCAGAAACAATCCAATAAAGTCCACTATGTTGGAGAAAGGATGTTGCCACTCCTCATACTTGGCGGTGATTAAAAGAGTGAAATTTAAAAATACTGACATCAGCTCTGACCTTCCTTTTTAATTACTCTTTAATGGTCATCATAATATTGCTGTTATGGAGAGGAAATCAGGGATGTTCTGATATTGTGACTGCCCTAATCAATAGATGAAGTGACCTAAACAATGATCTGGTGTTTTGGTTTATATTTGGGAGTCAAATTCCTGCTGACTTCTACCCTCAATGTTAAAGTCCATTAGTCATGTCTGTTTTTATTCTGCAACATTCTTGTAAGTATTTTTCCTGTACCTTCTTTAGGAAGGGCATGTGACCGCTTGGTTATATTGTCATAAAGTCGGGTAGCACAGTTTGACCGTGTGATATTTGTTGAAGCCCTGTGTTGTGTGCACAGGGCTTCCAGCACTCTTCTCTCCTCCTTGCATCCACAGCAGCAACACACAGTAACACCTGCTGAGTGTTTGATGACCTCATACCAGCAGCACAACACAGATATACACCAAGATGCAGTGCTGAGAGAAGATGGGCAGAAAATGAGGGACCAACATCAGAAGTGCCTATCTTCAGATTAGTTTGGAAAAAGCTAATGTCTTGCGATAATGTCTGATGTGCTTCCGCTAGCTCCTCACCATGAACGCTAACATGAGTGAAATGACACTAAAAGGTGAAACGGCACCAAAATTGTTACCAAGGCAATCATAGCATAAACAGAAGCTGGTTGTGTCAAATTGGCGTTGAATTCATGAAGCACTTTTATTTACAGTATGTGTAGGATAAGGTTTATGCCTCTTATCTGTGGGGCGTGCATATATAGAGCAGCATGCTGGGGATTTTCTTATGTAATTCCAGTCTTCTACTAAAGACCACGCGTGTTAAGTTGTTGGCCCCGTGAAGAGATTTGAGAAAGCTGTCTTCACCGAAATTGTTTCCTCTCCACAATTAGTGTGCATACACTTTGCGATTTCCAAAGGGACTCTATCAGCAGCATTGTTGGTCCTTTCCTGACACAGCCAATATCGCTTACGAATGGAGAGTCTGGCTTAATGGAGGATAAATCCACTCACCTTGGGCAATAATAGCTTACCCTCTGCAGTCTTACCTTGAAGATTGGAAACGTAGGACTTGGTATGTTTCCCTTATCTCTGGCTGCCAATAACAGGACCTCAGAGACAGTGAAGCATGAACCTAGAAGTGGAAAGGGAAAACTTCTGTCGGCCACCCGCAGCAAGCACACACAGGCGAGTGCTCTCCTACAAGAGAGGAAAAAAAGATTTTTGTCTGTCCTGGTAGTCGGGAGGGGATGGAAAACACCTGGGAGAAAAATGCAATTGCAAATGTAACCTTCCCGTGACCATGTTTGCATTTTTGAAATTATCAACCTACATCAGGTGATCGACTCTCAGTGAGGCGTAAAACTGGACCGGGGCTCATTTCATCTCGGCATCTGCACCATTCTTTGTGTCATGCAGATAAGAGTGGGATTGCGAGATTGGGAAGATGTCCCGCAGCCTTGACACTTGACATTGGCGGCAATTTGTTGTGATGGAAATGTGGATGATGGTGCAAAAAGTCCGGTATGGAGGTGTGCGTTACCATAGTTACCGTGCAACATCACTAGAGGGTAACAGCTGGAGCTTTTAGGAGGACGGGCGATGTGTAATTGAAGAGAGAGAAGAAGAGGAGAGCAGCTGAGCTGGAGATCAAGACAAATGATGTGAATGGGGAAATGAAGATGCAGGCTTGTTTTAAAGCCTAGAACAGAGCATGTTTGCTCTCACTGCTAGTGATGGGGTAGGCTGGAACTACAGGGCTATTGGCAAATGACTTGTAGGCTGGTAGCCAATGAGAATATCCTGGATATTCCTAATAGATGTTCTCAGTCTTGTAATTATCTGTAACTGACCACATTAAACCAATACAAGAGTGTTTATTAGCAAAGGACGTGAGGTTGCGTGCCCATTGACTTCTATAGAGTTTCGGTTGGATGTTTGTGAATTCCCAAATTTCACACTGTATATTAGTGTAACAATTTCCGTCATTCTATGAATTTTCTTCCGCTTATCTGATTTAGCTTTGGGGGGGCTGGGGTGGACCCTATCCCAGCTGCCATAGGGCGAGAGGTGGGGTACACCCTGGACTGGTTGCCAGCCGCAGGTGTGAATAGTTCTGATGCTGGTCTATAAAGCTCTGAATGGTTTAGGACCAAAATACATCAGTGACCTCCTGACCCAGTATGAACCATCCAGATCCCTCAGGTCATCTGGATCCGGTCTTTTATCAGTTCCCAGAGTCAGAACCAGACACGGAGAAGCTGCATTCAGCTTTTATGCTCCTTATACCTGGAACAAACTCCCAGAAAGCCTCAGATCAGCTGAAACACTCAGTTTATTTAAATCCAGGTTGAAGACTCACCGGTTCTCAGCTGCATTTGAATAAAGCACCAAATCCACACTTTTAAGCTTAAATTTCAAAACTTACATTTAACTACTGATTTTATCTACTGTTCTGATTTTATCTGTTTTGATTTTATATACTGTTTTGCTTGTTTGTTAATTAGTTTGTTTGCTTGTTTTAATCAATTTTAAATCATGCTTTTTATTCGTTTTTGTTTCTAATGTCTCTGTAAAGCACTTTGAATCACCTTGTTGTTGAATTGTGCTATACAAATAAACTTGCCTTGCCTTGCCTTGCCTAGTTTTCTGTCAATGTCAATATTAATCCAGTAAGAATTTCGAATCATCACTTAACCTAGTCCTTAACCTAACCCCCCACTAACCAGGGCCTTCTTGCTATGAGGCCATAGTGGTCCACCACGCCGGCATGCTGCCCTTCATGTAAAAACTGTTACTGATGCTAAAATGTGTAACAGAGGGTATTCATCTTGTTTTGAAAACACTTGACCTAATGTTCAGGTTTTCCTCCAAGCTGAAGCTGAATCCCTAGTATTGTTTAGGTGTTTAGGTGTTAGGTGAGTAAGATTATTGCTAGCTATCACCACTGTAAACTGCAAAGATTAAGCTGTAGTTTAAATTTCAGGGCAATAAGAACTCGATGGCTCAATTCTAACTTGAATCTGTCCAGCTGGACTCATATATATCTATTTAAACGCACAGTAAAAGAATAGAAGCTTACTGTGAAAGTCCATTAAAGCTTTTAATTGTGAACAAACATTTTAAAGTCCACAAATGGACCAAACAGTATACTTACAGTAGCTTCACCTCACAGAGCAAAGCCCGTATCACTGCTTAAGCTGCCAGCCTGTCCTGTTTTCAGCATCAGTTTAGGGGAGCCGTCTGAGCACGGCGCTACCTGCGTCAGTGTATGCATGAATGAAATTGTGTGTCAAGAGCGTAAATGGAGCGCAGCCCAGCTTTGGTCGAGCGCTGCGAGAGCGTGTCTGATATTTGACTAAAGAGGGTGGACTGGATTTGAAGCAACTTTGTGGATAGAAAAGAGGACTGGGTCCAAGCATAGATTCTTTCTTAATATCTTTTTTTTGTATGTGTGTACATGTTTGTGATTGTCTGTGCATCTCTGTCTGATTAAGATTTAATTCCTTCTTTTAGTTTGTTAGGCTTTGGAATGTCAGCCTTGATAATGTTGATAATGATCTTCTTCTCTTTGCTGAGGTCTTTCAGTTCTCTCCACTTTACTCCCCTGAGGCTCAAACACATACAGTATGAGAAGCAAAGCAAAGTGCCTGTCAGGTTTGGCTTTGGGTTCCCTTCTGTGGCTTTTTCCGTGGTCAGCTAAGCATGCAGAGTCCCGGATGGCCCCACATCACAGCGTCGACCACTGCCTGTAAGCCTGTGGCAGCATTTGCTGGCAGGATCCCTATAGGAGAGTCTGCAGGAACTGATCCCACACCTTTACTCCTTTTTCTTCATTTGTTGGAAGTTCCACATCACACAGTAGAAATGAAACGTATGGTGTGAGTGAAGGGGGGCAGTGGTTGACAAGTTGGAAATAAAGGTGTCGTTTGCAAGGCAGTCAGCTGTTCGGACAAACAGGATAGCTGAATTCGAACCTGCAAACTTGCATCCACAAAAGCCAGCAGCACACACTCACACACACTTGCATGAATCTAGTCTGTGTGCGCATCTTGTTTGTCAGCATGGACAGATGTGAAAGAATGTGAGACGAGGAGACACATTTTAAACCCCGAACCTCTTCGGAGTAACTGGAAAACCCTCTGGCTAACTTCGGAACGTTAAAGGAATTTTTAATTTGCACAACGGTGCTTTGACACAACTCCCTTAATCATAGTCTGTTTTCATTGGGGAGAAACATTAATGTGGCAAATTTAAGATGCCCTTTGCAAATGGAGACGTCTGTATGGAGTGTTTGATTGCAGGGACGATTGGGTGATTGGAGGAGGGGTCTTCTACTGAAGAGAGCATGAATGAATTACATGGGTGTCTACTTCCAAGCTTGAGGGGGGTTTTATGCCAAGCTGAGCATCTTACTCTGAAATGGGTTTAACTTTAATTTTCATGTATGAAACCTCCTGAGAAAGCTTCACCCCAACCTGGCTTCAACTCTAATGGAGCGGATAACCGAGGCTCACTATCACTAATGCAATTTTCCCTGTTCCATATGTAATATTACCTGCCTGTGCACGAGAGGCGAGACAGACGAAAAGACACGGCGGCCCTTTTTTTTTTTTCTTCCTTTTGACCTGGAGCAGCTCTTCCCATTTGCCTGTCTCTAAGGGCTCTTTACTTTGCAGACACAAAAAGGCCTGTTCTCAATGCTGGCATCCCAGCTTCTCGCTTTCTTTCTGCCGATTACTGATCTCACGCCATTTGATTTAAGCGGCTGAATTTCTCCTTACTTTCCCCTCTCAGCGTCACATCCCCAACCTATTCCGGAATCTCGCTGTTGAATGCCCGAGCTTTCATATTCAATCTTGTGCAAAATAGACCTACCTTACCTTTCTCTCTGTCTCTCTCTCACTCTCTGTCTCTTTCTACCAGTTTTATAATTTTGCTTTGACAAAGGATTTCCCCCCTGTTCCTCTAAAGCCATTTAAATTCACCACCATGTGCTTACGGGAAATCCAATTTCTGCCACCAGCTTATAGAGTGGAGGAACAAAGAGGCCCATTTGCATGGAGAGTTGAGGAAATGGTATGTTGAGTTTGAGATGAGGATGAGAATTTCCCAGATTGCTTTACTGATGTGGTTATTGAATTGGTGCTGCAGTGCGACGTAAATGAAGCGCTCACAGGAGCTGCTCTGGAAGAGAGAAAACATCCAAATAAACTAAGAAAAAAATGCCAATGCAGTATTAATGAGGTATTAATTATGAGCTAGATATCACACACAGACATTCATTAAGATCTCATTGTAATGGTGATTGGACAATGTTGCATCATGATCGCTTTTTCAAAGGATTATAACAGATTGCGTCATTAAATAAAGAAATAACTGGGCTTTAATTCGTGTACCAAAAAAACCACAGGATTAGTTGTGACATATTTAGGACGAATATGCATCTTGGAGGTGTTAATCGATCTATAGAACGGAGGCAGCCTGGCAGAAAGTGGAGTGCACCTTCAGTCTGAACTTTCAGAGTGATATTAAGCAAATCTGGATGTAGAAGTTTGAGAGTCGGGGCTGTAATTTTAACTCTTTAATCATATTCATTCCAATGCTGACAGGTAAAGGCAGCGACATGCTTATAAAGTGTTGTCCCGATTGCCCCTTTCCAGTGTGAATTGGATGTGGAGTGTTGCGCCTGTGGTTATAGGTTCGGTTTGAAAGGAGAAGTGTTCCTGTACTCTTTTTTTAAGTTAAGTTATTGAAACTACACAAGAGAGAAAAGTAAAGATCTGTTATCAGGATAGGAAAAAAGAAGTCTAAAAATCCAGATGAGATGTGGGGTCGCCATTTAGGTGATGATAAATAGAGGTGTGCCTGCCAGGGATTCACAAGTTAACTGATGGCACTGGGATTTCCCCCTCTATATCAAATCTTTTTCAAGTGACCACAAATGAAATCCTATCTTTTCCAAGCAGTAGGATGTAAAAATTACAAATTGCAATCAATAGCCACTTTCACCAGGACCTGTTTCATAAAGTGTTCAGATGGAAGAAATCCCTGTTATCCGGTAACTTTGTTGGGACAGAATCATTCGATGGAGGAGGTGTTTTATTTTGGACACTAAGAAACACTTACCTAGCCACTTATTAACGCAATTCTTTTTTTTAATATAGCATCAAATCACAGCAACAGTCACCTCAAGGCACTTTATATTGTAAGGTAAAGACTCGACAATAATACAGAGAAAACCCCAACACATAAGTAGGCACTTGGCGACAGTGGGGAGAAAAAACTCCCTCTGATTCCTCCAATATAACCAGACTCAGGGAGTGGCACCCATCGGTTACAACAGATTGGGGGTGAGGGGAGGGAGACAGGACCAAAGCAAAGCCAGTACAGAAGTTCCTTAAATGCACATTCTTTTCATTGGCCAGCAGGGGGCAACTCTTCTGGTTGTCTGATGTCTATAGAAGGTAGTGCGGAAAATGATTTGTTACTTTATTATGACCTCAGTAAGTCATTTCCTAAGGAGGCTGTGGTCTCAATAGCAGGTTTCAGGCATTATGTAATGGAACATAATTTTGTACAATACAGTGTCATGAAGAGTTAAGTCGGATGTAATTTGGGATATGGCTACCGTGTCACAAACAAATTGGTACTAAACCATTGTGCAGTTCCTCAGTCACATCAATCAAACAAGTTGGTCATGGCCTATAATGTGGTCAAGGAGACCACAAGATTACATCACAGTGACTACATATGTGCAAAGTGTACAATCTGTGGTTTCTGTCAACTTACTAGGAAAATAAATAGGTTTTAGAGGCTATGATGTAGTGGACAGAAATAGCATTGGACCTTTGTGGCACAGCTGTGGCATTTAAAAGCTAAAAGCCACAAAATACCTTGTATTATTACTGCAGGTAATGATAATTCTGTGGGTTTTCGCCCCCTTTTATACTACACAGATGTATTTGCTCTGTTGTTGATATAAAAATAGACATAGCTGTGTTTGGCATTTTGGCTGATTATGCTACAATCAGACAAAATGCCAAACGCTTGCCACTTTTCTCTGCTTCATATCTTTGTAAGCCAGAAATAACTAGCAGAAATACTTTGAAGTACTGATTCATCTGATGAATCATGAGCAGAAATAATCTTGCTTAATTGCGCTCCTAATTTAGCTGTATTTAGTTTATATTTATTTATGTGTCACAATTGAAATTTGCCCCTATCTGCCTCTTTAGCTCGGAACTTGTGCTTCTCTTTTTTTTTCCTCAGCAGGGGAGCCAGTGGTACAGCTGATAAGACTGTTAAACATGGAGACATTGGCCACAGCTCACCACAGCTCCGTAATCGCACAGGTCCTCCTTACTTACTGTGTAGATGAAGGCTTTTGGTTGCTTTATAACAATGAGATAAGATAGCAGAGGAGAACAGGGAACGCTTCTGCTTTGAATGGCTGTGCAGAGGAGAGACAGGAGATGCTACAGTACACACTGTGTTTGGCTCCTCACTTGTCAAGCTGTTTTAGGATTTATTTGGTTTTTGAGTGGAATAATCTCAATGGGAGAATAACAACTGTTGGGAAAAGTGCGTCCAGAAGCATCCTCCCTCTTTATATCCTTTCTCACTCTTCTGTGAGCACTGACATTTGCCGGGCAAAAATGATGGTTTTGTGTGTTTATGTATGTGTCTGTGCGTGTGCTTTAGCATTTGTCTGCAAGCCTACAAGCATATATGATTGATTTTTTTATGGAGGGGGTGGGTTTAACTGCTGGGGTGTGTGTATTTGGCCAATAAGTGAGTTTGTGGCAGTCAAGTACAGTGCAAAAAACATTTCCCTTACTCTGCAGGGAGCAGGACTGATTCCTTCATCAATCTGTCGTCCACATTATAGACTTTATGGATGCAGTAAAAACCCCAATGGGCAGCTGCCACCAGTTTCTCAGCTTCACAACTGCCAAACACCGAATGTGTGAGATATATATATCTATATATATATTATATTATATATATATATATTATATACTTATATATATATATTATATTATATTTTTTTTTTTTTTTTTTTTTTTTTTTTTCTGCAAGCAAATCTCAGAAGGCTGCCCACCACATTGCCAGGTAAATACTAAAAAAAAAACATATAATGAAAAAACTAGGCTCCACCATGGAACTACTGAAATTGAAGCACATACACGCACATAAAATCTGCCTCTTCTCTGTCTCTGATTGGCTCTGACCCTGACATTTCTGCCTAAGCCTCCTCATCTAACCATAGCACTAAACAAGCAAGAGCCTCGAGGTAATCAGAGGCAGGATAGAGATGGGTCTCTGCAGAGTACAGGTGACGCTGTGGCACCAGGGCTCTGTCAGGAGTAGGAGGCTAGACATCATGGACTGTGCAAAGAAGAGGCAGTTTGCAGTACTGAGAGCGAGCAGTCTAATGAGGAGCTGAAAGTTGATTAAAATGATTTCAATATGTGATGGGTTTACAAAACCTTCACATTTAGACTTGTTTAATCCTTATAGCAAACTTAGCAAATATGTTCAGTGGTGTTCTGAGATCAAGACTTTTTGGCGTGAATATATTCAAATAATTTAGCTTGTTTGTCTTTAGCACTTGCTCACACTCCCTGTGTGAACCACTACTGACTAAAACACTGAGGCATGCAGCTGTAGAGCAGCATAGAGACATACATATACACTGTAAACATGAGGATCGTACTAAATGATCATACAAAATTATAAAATAAGTTATTAATAACATGAGACTAACTTGTTATTATTATAATAAGTTGGTATCACGTTAGCTGATCCTCAGATGTGATTTTCTTTTATAACTGTAGCAAAGAAAACATTTATATGCTGTTAAAAGCATTAAAAAAGGTTTAATTTCTTTAACTCAGATTACAATCTATATACTGCAGAGATGCTGCAGAGAAAACAGTGCAGAGACAGACAAAAGGGGTATTCTCCATCTGATCACTAGTCTCAGATATTCACTGTTCGGTAAAGGCTCTCACCAAAATGCCTTACGTCAGCCAGATTGAAGGACATTTCCAGTAAAGATGGGCCTGTAGGGAGTAAAACTCTGAAATCACTCGATGAGCAACATCACTTCTGGTGAATCACAGCTGATTACGGTGCAAAGTTGTAAGTCAGTCATGCTGCTACTGAGGAGCAATGACAGCCAGTTACACAACGGGCATTTTCACATTTCCAGACTTGTGGTCTGAAGGTAAATAATAGCCAGTGTCACATCCAAACAACCCTAATGGCTGATAATGAGCAAGTGGTTTCTGCCAGGACAAACAATAGATGATTCTGCTCTATTTTCCCTTCCTGCCTTATTTCCTGTGCTGAGCTTGGTGTACCACAGGAAGAGTGATGGAAAGGCAGCTCTCTTCGTTTCACGTTTGTGCACATTTATGGACTATTTGCTCTGGTCAACTATGAATTTTGCATGTTAACAAAATATATCCTGTTCTCCTGTTGTTGCTACACAGCCACTATTTACCATATCGGATATCCCACTTTGAGTGAATAATTACAAGTGGACTTATCGATCATCCAGCCTCATTTTGTGCTAAGGTAGCTGCGCTTGTTCATTTAATTTGCCAGAAAATCTATCTGTTATGAAGGAAGCATACAATATATGGAATATGTGCTACTCCCCATACTTTTTGTGGTCTTAGTCTTAAGTGGGAAGACACAAGTCTGCTTCTTTCTGCTAAATCCACTCACACTAAATTGTGAAATAAAATGATATCAAAGACTTTGGTGTCCCAGATTCAATGTAAGGGTATTTATAAACGTATTTAATTGCTGATAGCGTCTGTAATTTTGCTATTCCTAAGAGAAAACCAAAAACTTTACATGATTAAAATGACATTAACACATTTAATGTAAATCACTGTAGTTCACTTCTTAAATTGTGTATTACAAAAGGCTCATTTCTTTCAAGAGGAGTTGTGATTGGTTGTATTTGATGCTGTAGTTCAGTGCAGATCTAAGAGAGACGACTTGGGTGAAGTCGTTTCTCTGCACAAGCAGGAATTCATGTCAACTCTCTTAAGAAAAAATTCACCAAGCAGCTTAGATTTTATTTGAAATGAGAGTCAATGCAGCCGAGGTGCTCCAGGCATGTCCTTTCGGAAGTGGGCCCTGGGGTAGTCCCAAAACAGTCAGCTGGCCTGGGAACTTCACAGTGTTCCCCTGATGTGTTGGATGAGGCAGCTAGGGAGAGGGAGGGACTTCTTTACTTGGGCTGCTCTCCCTGCGACCGCACTTTGGATAAGTGAAAGAATTGATAGATGATTTATTGATTTTTCATTGTAACTTTTATTGAGATGGTTGTGGTGAGTTGTAGAACAATGTAAACAGTTGAAAATGCACAGCACAATGCGGTTTAAGTCACAATTTATTAGTTTTTTTTTAGATATTCATTTGCCATATTTTAACATGTTTTCATATTATATTTATTATCAGTTTAAATGTTTTTTTTTCTATTTCTTTGTCTGTTTGGAGTGTAGTATAGTTATATGCAATGTTCATAATACATTATGTGAGGTGCCATACAGTTAAGCAGCATTTAAAGTAGGAAGCGATCGTGGCTCAAGAGTTGGCAGTTCGTCTTGTAATTGGAAGGTTGCCGGTTCAAGCGCCGGCTCCGACAGTCTCAGTCGTTGTGTCCTTGGGCAAGACACTTCACCCGTTGCTGCCTACTGGTGATGGTCAGAGGGCGTGGTGCCGCCAGTGTCCGGCAGCCTTGCCTCTGTCAGCGCGCCCCAGGGCAGCTGTGGCTACAATGTAGCTTGCCATCACCAGTGTGTGAATGGGTGAATGACTGAATGTACTGTAAAGCGCTTTGAGGTCCATAGGGACTAAGTAAAGCGCTATACAAATACAGGACATTTAAAGTATGATTCTTTATTGAAGAATGTGACGCTGTCTATTAAACAGCCCTCAAATTTTACTTGATATCTGAGTGTTTCTTAGTTTTAGACTAGTCCTTAGACTGTTTATTCTTTCTTTGTTTGGTTGATTTGGACCAGTGTTGTATTTTGTCTCAGCAGGATATTAACAACCCAGACGCATCAACATTGGAGTGGCTTCAGTGTTGAAGTCCCTCAAGAATGTGTAAGTGTGTGAGCAACTTTAAGCCCTCTGAAAATGGGTGTAATGACTAGACGATATCAGCTCACAGACGCTTGCAGCTTTAGCAAATCCACAAGTAAGCAAGACACGTGTGAAAATCCCCAAATCCAGATGTGCCACACTGATGTAGGCACATCAGATCTGAGAGGTGGAAGCAGCGGATGACTTGGCTTTCTGATGACTTATTCAGACAGCTGTCTCATCCTCGTTTTCAGTACTTGTAGAAAGTGCATTACCATTCAAGCAGCAGCTCCGAACAATGCAGAAAAAGCTGTTCTGTTACCTGCAGGCACGTCTTTGGTTAACTAGAGTCATTTAAAATCACCATGCTGCTTTTAAAGCGTTATTTATCTGAGATTTGATGGGCTGTTCCAGAGCTTGATATTCTCATTAAGCTGTGATGTATTTGCCTCTAGGACGTCTTCATACTTCTTTTGTTGGTAGATTATACTGCTGATATCCCAAAATATGCTAATCCCAAAACACCTCATTATAATATTTGATCTCACCGTGTAGCTTTAGCTTCTTTTCAGCAGATGCAGAAGTGAGCATCCCCCTAAACGACAGCCTTCAACTTTTAACAGTATTGTGGAGAAGGTACATGACACACTTTTTGTGATCCACTCTGAGTGATTTATTGAACATGAGTCCATTCCTGTAAAATTCCAGGCTGACATGCATGCGAAGCGTACAAACAGGAGCGTCGGCCTTTACTGTCAGCGGTATTGTGGGCAGCTTCATTAAACTGCCAATTAAAGCTGTAAGAGCTGATAATCCTTTACTGTGTCTCCTGAAGTGCTTTATCATGACAGTCAGCCAGAAACACCTCAGCCCACAGTAATTTAATTCAGCCAAGACCACCTTGTCAACCAGAGGTTCCTCCCTTTAATTGGTTGCTCTAGTGATGGGTTGATGGGTTTTCGTTTTTCTTTTTTTTGCCTCCTGTTTACCAGTGTGCTTCTTTCCATGTGCGTTTCTTGCCGAGGTGTGGTGTAGAGGTTTAGGAAATCAAAGATCACATGGTTTTTCTTTTGGGTTAGCTTTGGGCATTGTTCTTTTGTTCTCTGAAGTTGTGAAAACAGCACAGCTCTTGACTGACTCTTTAAGTTTTCCGGTCCAGCGTGCAGTGCAGCACTGTGATATGGAGGAAATGGAGCAACAGGGGATCTGGAGGTTTGACAACTTGGCTCCACGCCTCATGCATACAGGATTCCATGACTGTCTGAACCAGCAGGCCAAGTCACTGTGGACTCTGCTGTTCTAAAACATGTTTTCCTGAAGTTTAGGACACAGATCATCACTAGAGCTGTGCCTTTAAAGGTATTGGTGTACTTTTTGGGGGGGTAATTATTTATAGTTGTGAGATCTGTACCATGTAGAGACTGGTATTGTGACAGTTTTGCACTGTAACATAATGGTACAAATATTCTTCCTTTTTAAAAAGAGTGCAAAATTGAGTAGAGGGATACTTAATTGATATTATTAATTCATTAAGGTTGCCCTCCCTTCTCTAGCCTTACCCTACAGCTCTCAGTAATGTAATTTCTGCACCTCTCACCAAGAGTCATCAATTAACCCAACGTGTAAATCTTTGGATTTTAGGGAAATCGGAGCACCAGAGAAAACCCACCTCCAGGACATTCCCGCTGTGAGACAGCAGTGCTTTTTATTCTGATCTGACACTTTGAAATCTTGATGAAATCTTGAACTTTTTGCAAAAAGAGTTTTCACAGGACTCTGCAGTTTGTAAAAGCTGAATACACACATATTGCTTATTGCTGCTTATTGGTATTAAGAGGCTAAATATCAGCCAGGTGCTGCTAATCATATCCACTTGATTAGCTGAGCGCCTCACAATGCCGAGCAAGGTCAGACCTTGTTGTTTAAGTTGTTGCAATGACTCAGACCTCAAACTGACTGAAATCCTGTGGCGAGAACTCAAGAGAGCTGTTAAATAAATACCCACAACTTAAATTTGTTTCCATGATGTATCGGTACCTTTTTGGTCCCTACTTACTTTAAGGACCAGTAGATTGTACCTGTAGGAACAGAATCTGACTTTGTATCTTTGATAACTGACTCTTTCTTAGTTTTAGTATCTTAATAAGAATGCTAATAATAATAGTAAATACAACAACTTTAAGTTAAGGCAAATTAAAGCAGTAACACAATTTAAAACAAATTAAAATTAACTGGCAATAAAAGAGTCTCTACAATATGTTTTAATTTAGAACTAAAATAAACAAGTGAATGGAAGTCACCGTCTCTGCAAGCCGTATGTCCTCAGGCAAGTCGTCCCAGAGCCACGAGTCCCTGAAGGTCAATCCACGGTCACCTTTAGAGTTACAGCTCAACTCTGGAACAGCCAAAAGACCCCGCCTGAGGATGCCAGCAGATTCATGAGTGAACACTTCTGCTATTTAGCTCGGGGGCATACCCAGACGTGCTTTAAAAGTGATCAGTAGAATCTTAAAATCAATTCTTTTAAAAAAAGAGCGTTCTAGGAGCCTGTGAGGAGAGACCAGGTTTGAGGTGATGTGATACAATCTGCTAAAACCAGTAAAAAGCTGAGCATGCTGCATTCCAAATTACTGTTTTTGGTTTGTTTGTTTCATGCCAAAGAGGAGGGAGTTGCTGTAGTTGAGGCACGAACAACTTGGTTTAATAGGAGATGGTTTTAATTGGAAAACGTAGGACTGGATAACATTTTAATCTTTGCTTCAAAGCTCAGAGCCTGAAGGAAACGGTAATCCAAAATTTCTGGCAGTGCTAAACTACTAACTCCCAAAAAGTTTTAAAGAATCACAAGTACCATCTGTTTCTGCAGGCATTTCCTAAAGCTGGGCACAGTGAGGTGAAACATTTGGACTTCTATGCAGGGATAGAGTGCATTTAATTTAAAATGGATAAAAGAAGTGTTTGGTGCAATGATTGTAGCCGGAAATCAAAACAATGGTTTGCACATGACCAATCCAACACAAGGAAATCCTCTCAAAATTAGGTTTCAAATAAAGCTGTCATCACAGTTGAGGTAAATAAAAGCATGAAATGCAGTATTGGGCATCGGTGATGACACTGATTATTCTTAAGAAGAAACACCAGCTGTGGCTCAGGCGGTATCGATCTCCACCTGCTCCTGTCCTCATGTCGAAGTATCAAGACGAACCCTGATGTGTTTGAATGTTAGATAAAAGTGCTTAGGTGTAGAGTAAAAGAAAGAAAGAACTGTGAATGTGTGTGATTGGGTGGATGAGAGGGGTAGTTGAAAGCACTTTGAATGCTCAAATTACAGAAAGCACCAGTCCATTTACTGCATGCTGCACGGTTTCACGTGCCAGCTGTAAACACCAGCCAGTCCTTTTGAAGGACAAAGCCGGTCTGAGCGACCTCGATTAGTTAGCCACACTGCACTCACAATTGGCCTCACAGTTGATGCCTTTGCCCAGATTTAAAAAAAAAAAAAGCAAAACCAAAATTGAATGAGTGAAGAGATGGCATAGATCTAATTAACAATAAACATTTTAAAGCTTCCATAAAGGTTTCCTTTTGCCTTTCTCTCTGCGTACAGTCCCGTCCTCTTTAGCTTTTCTTTGTTTTTTTAATTCTTCTGATGGTCACCAACATTAAGAAATACTTTTAGATAGGTGAAGGTGAAAAGCCTTCTACCTTACCTTTTATTTAATTTTACCCTTGAAGAACATGATTGTAGAATTGAACATTAGAAGTTCATCCTTGTGACAGAAACACAGCACATAATTAAAAAGAAAAACAGTTGCAGAAGGCTTTTTACCTGCCTCATCATCTTTCTGCCTTTGCCATTTCCATCTTCATTTGCTCCTTTTTATACCCTCTCTGTTTTTCTTTTTCTTTTTTTCCTCCTTTTTACGTTACTCAGAACACACGCAGCTTAAGCTTTGATTCCACTAGAGTTTAAGTAATAACAGAGCTGGATGTTTAAATTTAAAGGCTTTTATGGTGAAAGAGTCAACCCTCCAGGTTATACTGCAAATATGAATTAAAAAAAAAATCTGTGCATGCCTGGAGAATAGAAGCTGCCCTGCACTAAAGCTAATGTGGCTTTAAGACATGCATATAGACTCACACACACCCTCCATCATTTTGGTTTGTGTCACCTTGGAGTTGAGAGCATGACTGGCATCCTTTGACATGTTAATGAGTGTGTCTCTCATAGGACCAGACACTCACTGATAGGACGTCTTAAAAGGTTGCTGTGAATAAAGAGGCAGTCGGACCTAATTGTAGCCTGTATTCACACACATTTGGCTTAGTGCTCTGCTGTCGCTCCTGCTATTATATCACATTGAAAACAACTGTCTCCTTGATTATGTATTAGTTTTGGAAGTTGAAATTACAAACCGCCTCTTCTGAAGAAATAAAGCGAATTGAAGGGTTTCCTTAGCTTTCAGAAGGTTTTGAAGCTTTCGTGAGCTCTGCTACCAGACTTCTATAGACTTCTAAAATATGCTAAAGGCTTGTCATAGAAAGTCACAAAAAGAAAAAGATTGATTTCAGATTTGCTTTCTGCCACAGATAATGAAAGAATTGCCAAAAGTAATCATTTTCCATCCTCTTGTTATAACATGCTGCTTCAAGTCAAACCGTAGACGGTATAAACGATGAACATGGTGACGAGCGAACCAAGAGTACCACAGATAGTCCTCCTTTCTGAAACATGGTAGAACAGTAGATTTAAGCTTTTCTTCAGTATGACTAAAAATGAGTGAAAAAGCCAAGAAAGTCAACAGGAAAGTGTTTACCGAGGTTTAAGTTAGAAAACTGTTTTCCCACTGACTGCTATAGGACCAAAAGTCTTGTTGCAACCACAACTATCACCCTTCAGGGTTTTAAGACATTCTGCACTGGGTTCATTTTTTGACCCAAAGGCTGTGAGTGCAGGAAAAAAGGGTTTTAAACACTTACTTTCTGGCACTTGAGGCTTCTTACCCTGCTGCACTTAACACATTTTGCTGGTACTGATGTACATACTCAAGTAACACTTCATGGTCCAGTGAAAATCTCTGTTCTAATAGTGTAAAGACTATGTTTGACTAAAAGGTTTATTTGCACTACAGCTTTGACAACTCCCAGTTCACTCCATAGTCACAATATAAAAACATAAATTTTGCATGTGGAGTTATTTTATGTACTAATGCAGTGTTCAAGAGGATTGTACGATTTTGTAGCTAGAATTTACGAAAGTCCCTTAAACATGTCACATACAGGTAGGGATGGGTATCGTTTAGGTTTTATCCGATACCGGTGCCAAAGCGCTACTTTTGAAACGGTGCCGGTGCTTAAACAGTGCTCGAACTGGTGCTTAAAGAATGGAGAGCACAAACTTTGTCCAAAAGCCTCTCATGTTCAGCTGTTTTTTTGTAAAAAGATAACAATGTTAGCCTTTTTTGGCCAGGGTGAAGGGAGTATCTGCCATCAAACAAGAAGACAGCCGCATGTAACTACGACGGTGTTTGCTAGTTCACCTTACATGCATTAATTTAATAACATGGTTAGCCTACTCAACGTAAATTACACACGAACAACATTAAGCTACTCACACACAGAATAACGGCTGCTGCTGCCATCATCATCCGTCATCATTCTGCTACACTGGCAGAGCTAGGGGCCAGGGCTCTACTCTTCGGGTTCTTGGGGGATGTTGCTAACTCCGGGTCCGAGAACAGGCACCACACCCGCACTCGGTGTGAGGTCCTGCAGCAAGCTATCAAATACGGTGCATTTCTGTGCGTCGCCAGGTGTTTCATCAAGTTTGAGGTTTTACCTCCTTTGCATTTTTAATCTGTAGCTCTGCTCTAAAAGAACATACGTACCTGGGCCCGCCTACTATCCTCGGAAAGGTAAGGGCTTTCTGACGGACTTAATCTGTGTGATTGTGACTCTCCACAACAGGCAGACTGTGGGATTAGATGTAAGTATGAAAAATGAAATGAATGAAAATTGTTTGGCCTGGCTCTCATTTTTCACCTCCTTTCAAAGGCCTATTTGAATGTTATGGTTTGTCTTCAGGGCTGAAGGTCACATTAGGTTTAGGTTAGGGTTTGGCACCTAATTGTGATAGTTTAATGTAGTTTTAGGAATATGCTTATGCAGTGGTGATGTGTAATGCTATGTAAAGATGCCACAAAAGGGCTGTTGAAAGTCCCTTTGTCTGACTAAACAACCATAAACAGCATATCAGGTAACACTGAGGCTGTTAATGTGAATTTTGGTGCACCTTGGGGACTGGTTTAGGGTTTTTTTAACAGAAGACATTGTAACTCACCACACAGGAAAAGACAACGTGAAAAATATTGATAAGCCATGCAATCAAGCTAGGATGCACATACAGTATCAAAACAGTGGAACCAGATTTACTCATGCATTGCACCAGTTGAATCTGGGTTTTGACCTTAAAAAAAGTGATAATATTGCGTGCAGGAGGTGGCAACTCGGATATTTTATGTGACAGACCCTGTTGGATATGCATTTCTGGGAGCTCCTTGCTAAAGATGCAAAATATAGAGAGAAGAATGTAAAGTGATTTACCAACGTTTGCAACTCACAATTTAGTGCTAATTGCGCTGATATTTAACGCACTATAAAGCATGTCTTATTTTCTGCCCTTGATAATAAAATGAGCAGAAGATTCAAAGCCAGAACCGTTGTGCTGTGAGGTGACGGCATTAATTACTTGGACAAATGGACTGCTATAAATGTTAGTGTGTCACCTTGCCCAAATGTCTTTCTTGAAAATCGTTCACTCGTGGCTTTGCTTTTCTATCAAGGTTCAAAGCGTGGTGTCTTTTTTAATCTTTCCCCCCATTTTTAAACAGCCTGCAGTGCCCTCCTTATAAAAGGCAGTGCATTAAAAATTATGGCTCTCCTAACATAATCAGTGGTTCCACTTTCTTTTTGACGGGTTCATCATCAAATAAAATCTATTATGAATGAAAGCAAGCTGTAATTTCTCTAAGCAACGAGGGCCATTAGCAGTTTGAGTCTTTATGCAGCGCGGCGCTGAAAATGAAGGCGCACTGGAAGTGATTTGTCGATCCACCAACAGCTCCTAAATTGAGTTTGTCTCACTATCCTTTTGGGGAAGAGAGGGATTTCTCCTCTGACATGGTTCAATAAGAGCAAAGAAAAGCCTTTGTAACTCTTTTCCCTCCCTCCCTCTGCTCCTGTGACTGTAGGTGGAGGACGACATTATAGGGAAAATGTCAAAGCTGATGATAAAAGACTGATGTGCCGGCTGAAAATACCTAAAATGACATTAGCCTCACTTTCATGTGCCCCTCTGATAGTAAAGTGGCCCCCTGGAATCCATCATCACATTTATCTGGGAAGGTGTTACATCTTCAATTCCTCTTCCCACAAACAAAGGCTGTATTGATCAGTTTCACAATAAATCCACTGACTGAACAGTTCTGCAGCGCTCTGTAACACTGAAGAGAAGCCAGCTGAAGCGGTTTCTAAGGAACTGCTTCTGATATATCATCTTACATTTGAAGCAGCAAGTCAGAACGATCTGGTTGATATGAATCTCTTCCTCTGTTATTAGAAAAATATCTCTCATGCTTTCAATGTTAGGAACTATAGTCTTTGAAGCTTATCTCGTTGTGTGCATAAATCTATGCAAGATATACATGACCTCAGAGGGAACAGAGGGAAAGAGAGAAAAGACATCGTCCAGGCAGGAGGCAGCAAAGTCTGATACAAGGATCCAAGGTTGAGAGACAGCGACAAAGTGCGAGAGGAGAAAGTCTTTAACTATGCATTAAAGCTGTGACAGTCGACAGAAAAATAGATTTCCCTTGTTTCCTATAGGACACAACGGGAACCTGTGCAAACAGTCTTTGAAAGCCTAATTTATCTTATCTAAAGTTACTTTTAGAAGTTACACTGCGGATGGTTTGGAGACCAGATTTTGAAATGTCTTTGTAAATGGATGCGGTCACAAATGTTGCTTTTTATGTGGTAATGATGAATGAGGGACACGGCTAGCTGCCTCGTTTTGGCATTGATTCAGTGAACAGGTGTTCATGCAGAGTACAGTGACTAACGCTGTCTCCTCAGAGGAGCCTGCAGCCACAGGTCCCTGTAGTCTGATGAGATACTTAATCAACTCATTGCGTCACATCCTCAGAGGCACAAACGCAGCCATTTGCTCTTTTGATGTTTCTTGTTCTTTACTATGCTATGCATGGTGGCCAAAATACACTGATAATGGAACAGACTGGATGCACAAATAATGCAGTTTTCTTTTATATCAAAACCAAAGGGAACAATCATTTACTATTCCTCTTCTATTTGTATTCTTTCCATCAGAATTTAGAAGCTGGCTACTAGGATTTACTCCCATTCAACCTAAGGAACATCAATGAGGCTTCAGTTAGGGCTGGGTGATATGGACCAAAAATTATATGTCATTGTTTTTAACTGATTATCATACATGGAGATGTTTTTTCACCTGCCATCAACAGGCTTTACTAACAAGGAACCAAAGTTTACGAACATGAACATGGCGTAATGTGATAGTTGGGATGTAAATGCTAATCAAGTTCTTCCCCAGTTAATCAGCAAATCAATTTCTCTATGGAGCTAACTTTGTGCATACATGCATTATCAACCAACCAAAGATTGATTCTGTTCATCTCGATGTAGCGTCTGTAGCACAACACTCTGTGAATAGTACTCATGGTCTTTGATCAGTGGTTGTTGATCAATGGTCATGAGAATTTACATAATCATGATGAAGGAACTGACCAGTGGGCTGGTTTCAGTCATTATGCAAATGTACTGTTTATAAGATTGGGGAAACCTGCAGTCAGCTGAGACTGAAGAAGTTACTTGGATGAGTGATGAAACGTTTTTCCCACAAAATGCTGCGTCCAGATGAACAGAATCAACCTTTGAAGATTTACTTACCTGGATGATTGAGAATGCATCAAGACGTTAGTTCACTGGTATCACAAAGCGTTCGTTACAGATAAACTTTACTTGGGTGGTCCACCAAGTGTAGCAACAGCCTCCCAAGTTTACTTTGAGTTATCTAAGTATACTTTTATTTTTCATTTCTGTTTTATTGTCTCTCAGAGGGAGTACTGCAGTCCACAATCCTAGTGGAAGAATCCTTGAAAATTCAGGCCCTGCTATCCAGCTATCCCCAGTTAGGGAAACTTGTTCCAGCAACTTACTTCCAGACAAAACATAGATTTTCTAGTCTTCTTTTACATAAATGTAACTCCACTTGCAAACTAAAAGTGTGTACTGCGAATAAACATTCAGTTGTTGTCAGGTTCACATGAAGTTCTTTGAAGGCAGGAAGTTTGTTGTAGACCTCACAAAGACGCAGTCGAAAGCTACAGTCCTGTTCAGAAAGGGGCATTTCAATTATGTGGTTTTTAAATTGGCTTTCCAAAGTTTAACAGCATATCGCTCGTCCTTTTATATGCTAAATGCTCTGTACTCGTGTGGGCGTGTGTGATTATGTGCCAAAATATATTCAATTGGAAATTTTGGCTTTGATTCAAAGACACTACCGCGTCGCTCAGATTGATGAGACGTGATGGACCCTGCACAGCATCTTAAACACAGATGGTTTTGGAAAATGAAATGCCTTTTCATAAACAACATTGCTTGAGATTGAATCAGTCACCGGTGTGTGGAGAAAAGGGGAAGTCGGGAGGCATGGGGAGAGGGGGGGAGATAACAGAGGGTAGAGGGTGTGTGAGGAGCCAGGGAGTAAAGGAGAGAAAATATATGATCATGGGGCACACAAGGGGTTAGTTGCTCTATCAAAGTGGCCGTGGGAATGAGAGTGAAAAGATTAAGATAGGTGGTTAAAAGAAAGCAGAATCCAACTAGGTTATTCTGCAGTGAATAAGGGAGAGAGGAAGGGAGGTTTCTGAGGTTGACAAGAAAGTGAAAAGCATTTGGTGCAGTTAGAAACTGAGACAGATACATCCCTCGGGAGTTGACATGGGAACTGTGGTCTAATCAGAAGATGCAGCAGCTCTTCACAGATGAGTGGATGCACAACCCTGTCTGTTGCTTCGCTGGCAGGAAAACCTCGTAATTGAATCTGATTTTTTTCCCTCCCGTGTTCTCCAGTGGAACTTTGCAGTCGCTCACATCTCTGGTTTTGTAGCTCTGACTTTTGCTGGAATGCTTTAGTGAACATTTCTGCGAACCAGAAAATGAGTAGTGCTCTGTGTTTTTACCTCACGAAGATCTGGCTGACCTGATTTGTAGGCCTTGTTGTTCCTTTTTCTTAAACATTGTTCACGTGTGAAATTAATAGTCTGCTTTGCCTTCCTTGATGCCTATACGTCTTGACTCTTTTGTTAAAGTTACATCAGTGTCATACCAGCTAGTACGTAGTAGCTACACAGGTGATACTTACCTTAACTATCAGTGGGGTGGGGAAAAACATCGATATTGCATAGTATTGACATATTTTAAGTATCAATACAAGGACACCAAATATCAAGATTTATTAGATAAATGAAAATACTATGAACAAGAGTGCTAATCTCATGCCCCTCCAGCCTGAGATAAAATCGGCCAAGCAAACTTACATTAAATTGGCTCAACCGCAAAAAGCATCCGACACTGGACACAGTTGAGGGCTGCCTCGTAATTGTAATGAATTTGTTCACGTTCCTCAACCAATTGCAACTTCTGATGACTAAATGGTTGCCCAGAGCTGAAGGGTGTTGCACAACCACTTTACGAGGCAACCTTTCTACAAACAGACGCATTGTGACTTAGACTGACTTTACAGGGAGTGCAGAATTATTAGGCAAGTTGTATTTT
>NW_024582460.1:884905-899218 GCF_018398535.1 Haplochromis burtoni
TAGGCTTTCGAGCCTATACAGCTTGGAGTAAGACAACATGCATGAAGAGGATGATGTGGACAAAATACTCATTTGCCTAATAATTCTGCACTCCCTGTAGTCACTCTCAGAGGGATTGTTAAAGTTTTGGATATAGCTGGTGATAGATTGCCAAAGTGTGCCATCGGTTTGACCGAGTTTTTGTCAGACTCAATAGCTGTCAGCTGGTTGTATTCTAGCGATGTTTCTGTCTTTTATACCAAGATATGGAAAAAGTCGTCCTGATATGAATTAGAATCAATACTATTTATATTGGCATTGATAAAATTATTTCAGAAACAAACAAAACAAACGCTTATCCACATCAGTGTTGTGCAGGGGCTCTAACCTATCCAATCTTCTTTGGGGTTTTGCTTATGTGTGATATATTCAGAGAACTTGTTGGAAACATAGAGTATAAAATAATAAGATGGTGGACAAGAACAAGAACTAGAATGTGGTGTGTATTAGGTTGTAGTGCAGTAGGGGGTAAAACTGAGCTATAGAAGGTACTGCTTCTCACTGCGGGAGTGCTCCAGTTTCTTCCTGTGGAGACGAATAGAGAGAGTATGGCACCTTTTACATTGTAACTGCAGACGCTCCACTCATCCTCTAACAGCTCTGATTGTTGGTTTTCTCTTTTCTTCATCTGCTAGTCCTTTGGGCTTTCCCTCAGGGAAAGTCTTAGAGGTCTTTTCTTCCTCTGTTTCTGCAATTTCAAACCCTTGTTGATCGGTGGTTCTTAGTTAAGGGTGTAATAGTATGCAAAAGGAAAGGTTCAGTATGATCTTCACTTTTTAAACTTTTGCATATAGCAGAGACGAAGGTAGTTACTCAATTCAAAAGTGACCATAATATGTTATATGCTGAAATGCTGCCAGTGCCAAAATTAAAAGCACACAGTCAACCTGATCTGTGTGTTCTCAAAGGGTGTAGCGCGTCTTCCTCCCATCACCTACAACTGCTCACGCCTGTTCCTTCCTGATCGTGGTTCTGCTGGATGTTTCTCAGAGATTTTTCTTAACACTGTCATCAAGTCCTTGCTCATAGGGGTTTTCACTCTATTATTGTAGGGCTTTTACCTTACAGTGAAAGAGTGCCTTGAGGGGACTGTTGTCATTTTGTACTATATAAAATTGAATTTAATCTTTTTGATAGGCTATTCACTGAAAACCAGCAGTGTTTCAGCAATTTTAGCTTTAAAATTGCACAAAATGTTGTGCTCCCTATGTTTTGGTCAGAATTGAGGACACTGTCAGCTTTTTCAAATAAACTTTATTGAATTGCACAGCCCTTTTCTCAGATGTGTCTACCGTCTGTCCAATGCCCAATGACTAATATCCAGTCTTGACTGCCACTGCAATCTGCCCCTGTTATTTATTTCCCCTAGCTCCCACTCAACATGTCAGCATGCCTCAACAATAACAGAAAAGGTTTCTTTCTTTAGTTCTTTCATGGCTGACTGTTGTGTGAGCTTTTTGATTTGTCAGCCTTATGTCAAAGGTGTTGTTCCGTAATCAGAACTGCTCAGGAACCTCCCGTTCTCATAAAACTTTGTTTTTGTATTTAGTTGCGAATTCACTTAATGAAGGAGATTCATTTTTAGTTACTAGAAAGAACAGGAATAATAGCAACTGCTTAGATAGGTTAATACAGATATTGTCTTGACTGTGTGCAGACTATTCTTAACTGGCGTTAAATCAGACCTAATTTAAGTGGACAGGTCTGCATTTAGCCTGTGGCTGGCAGTAAGCACATTTCTACAGGAGAAAGATCACCAGTTTGAGACTGGGAGGAGAAACAAACCCAGCCACAGGGGAGGGGTCATAAGCTAGTCAGGCCCCAAAACCCAGATAAATGGCACAGTTGGATCAGGAAGAGCATCCAACATAAAATCAGTGCCAAATCAGACATGCTAATCTGTTCATACGGTGACTTATTTCCCTGTGAGAATAGTGTGGCAATAGTTGGCAATCAGATTGACTGTACCATGTTGGCTATCTGTTGTGGATCCAGTGTTCTGGGGGACACGAACTCTAAAACCAATCTTGTACAATTGGCTGTATAACTGATTAAGCACGAAATTGTAAGTGCTCATAGAACAGATGTATAGAGATAAATATTGATTTTAGTAAATGCTGTGCAAAGGTCAAAATATGCTTTTTACTTCACTAAGCACCTAATGACAACACCACAGTTTGCATATTTAAGAAACCTTGGCTTTCAGTTTGTGTAATTAGGAGCTTAATGATCTGAGCTGTTAATTAAACTTAATAAGTCACTCTATTATTGCTTTCTCCTCACTCTGCTCTTCTTAGGTCTTTGTCTCCTTTTGTCCTCCCTTTTTGTTTTTCCTCTCTCTGGTTCATTCTTTACAGCCCTCTGTAGCCCTTTTTCCTTTCTCTAGAGTAGCCATGTCATTGAGATGGATGTGTACTCGTGATTGGCCAGGGAGAAACCTCGGAGCTTGAATGGCATTGGCTTAGAACAATTTGTGTGTGTGTGTGTGTGTGTGTGTGTGTGTGTGGGTGTGTGTGTGTGTGTGTGTGTGTCGTGTGTGTGTGTGTGTGTGTGCTCACATCAGATGGTGGTTAACCAGTGCTGGTCAGCATCTGTGTTATTCTGTGTTGTTTAATAGAAGATGGACAAGCAGTGTAGTGATCTCAGTCTGAATAACTGGCCTCTTTTCTAGCCTGCTAAGATCATTGAACACTCTTGGTAACTGCTGTTACTTGACCTCAGTTGTGAACTGTGTGTTGGTCTATCGCCATGCATCTGATTGGTTATTTTAATCTTTTGTTTCAGTTCATAATAAGTAACACATTTGAAATAGTTGCTAGCAGAACTGGCATCGATATTAGACTTTATGAGTAACGGAATTACCCCAGCATGTTTAAAACGAAAAAGACAGAATAGTTGTGCCTCAATAAGCTGTTAATCATCATTAGCAGTGAAGGAGCCATGCGTGTAAGAGTCACAAACAGGATCAGAAAGATCATTGTGTCTTGAAAATGAATCCGTCCTAGGCTTGTAAGTTCTGTCATACTGTACAGACACTTGATAAATTAAGTGAGAAGCCACATCATTAAAGCTCTTGCCTAATATTGTTAAGGTTCCCTTCATTCTGTCATAGCTGCTTTAGTGTCTTTGAACTTATCCACCGTCATTAAGGGGTGCCATTTCCCAACAAAGGTGGACAGGATCTGCCAAAGTAGCATCTGCACTGTGTTTGTGTGCTGCCTGAACTTCTCAGTCTCATGCTTTGTTTGACTTTCTGGTTATATTTGGACACTGCAAGACACTGATTAGAATAATGAAAATCTTGTAGTTCGGACCAAAAATTGGGTCAAAATGTCTGTTTACCAGACTAAGCCTGTGCATTAAACAAAAAGTCTCTAATCCTTTGAGTTTAGTATAATGCTGGGGTACCTTTACAAGCATATGCATTGAATGAGGATTGATGGGCTTGTCTAAGAGTTGGCTAAACCTTATGCATCTGAGTGTTTACAGCAGGAGCTCCAGTTCAAACTCCTGTGCACAGAGGGTTAACTCTTCCTACAGTGCTATAGTGTTTGAATGTTTGTCATCAGCAGATGCTAAGGTGTTCTGGATTTTGCACATCATTCTTACACCTAACAAAAGCAGCGACGAAGATGTGGATGAGCTGCTTAACCCAGTTTCACTGACTCTAACCTAACTACTGACATGGAAAGGACAAGATGTCTTACATTATATGACGAGTAATTTTACATGTAATTGTGTCATTAGCTTGCTTTTCTGTTGATCATTATTATTCCCTGCCTTAAATTTCACAGTGAAAAAAGCATCTGCAGGCAGCAGACGTGCATGTTTGTGTCTTTGATGCCAAAATGATGGATTATACTGGGAACAGAAGGAACCTTTAGGAATTAACAACCTGCTTATCTGCAAATGGTGCCTGGAAATGTTGGACTTGTTTGCATGATAGATGAGCCTGTTCATGGACCCAAATATTCATTTCATTTCAGTAGGTTTAGATGTGAACTAATATATGTCACTACTCAGTATGACAAGGTTGTTTATGTTGGAAAAAAGAAATTCTGGTGTTTATTACCATTTGTAATAACAATAGTGGTTCTTGCTTTCACTTAATAGCTTTAACGCTGGTAACTTGGTCTTCCTCACTCAATACAGTCAACATTACAATGGATTGTCTATCTCGTGAGACATATAGACTCAACAAAGAGTTCTCACGTGACCAAAAGATGATACCTAAGTTGATGATGTGAGAGGAAAAAGAAACATTGCATGATGGGAGCATCTTCAAAATCCTAATACAACAGAAAGTTTCTGATGTTGTTAACCCAGCTTACTGTTGTATTAGGATTTTTTAAAAATCCTAACATTTAAACAGGAAGTACAGCGACAGATTCTTATCTCAGGATGTCAAATGCCGCTGTCCTGTCAGATACTTCTGTGTCCTTTGCTTTGCCTGTAATAATAACAGTAATGCTGGATGCCACCACCTAACTAAAGCACTAGAAAGTCCACAGAAGACTTGAAGGGTAGCGGATTAACTCACGAAGCTTAGAACTACAAAGAAAGAACAACATTCATGGCACATTTGGAAAATAAGTGCTTTGCGCTTTGTTTGCCTTTGCTTTTCACTTGTTGATGAGGTTTAGTAAAAACTGAGATCTGAATAAAACTACAGGATGCTGACATCTAAAAAAAATTCAATTTTATCGATTTAACACTGAATAACAGAAGGCTAAACTGTTAGCTTGGTGTACTATTAAATCAAGAAGCTCATGGTTTTCTGATAGGTTTTTCTTCATGCTTTCTAATGCAAACAGTCATTTTGGCTGCAATCTAAGTGACAACATTGATATCATTTTAGGTGTGAATTCAGGAGGGTTATCCAGCAGACACATTTCAGACAATCCTCAACAACCTGAGCGGCACTACAAACCGTTATCTGTGCTCATTCTAACCTTGTCCTGTATAGCTGTGCTGTTGGGACTGTAAAATGAATGCTTGTGCAATTTCTCAAATACAGCAGTTTCTGTGCTGCAAGTTTTTTAATTGCTTGCATTCATTTTCTCATATTTTACAGATAAATGCAGCAGCGATGTGATTTATAGTATTGCTACTGCCTCTTGAAATGGAAGCTGTAAGCACTAGGGAGTGTGTGTGGTAGGTAATGTGGATTTAGCGACAGGGCCATAACAGACAGGAATAGACAGGCTTATTAGCGAGAAGTGTTCCTGTCATAGTTTACTGCATGCACTTGGCCAGTCAAACCCTGCATGAAAAATCTGTTAAATTGCTGCTGTAATCATCTCTGTGGAGGTCAATCGTGCCATCGATCAGCCGCTCCAACGTTTAAATCTCGCATCTATAGCACAGTCAACATTACAATGGATGACAACATGACCATAAAACCACCAATAACACTGACACGTAAACATTTATAGACTTTGGAACTTAACCATATTGAATAGTTGAAGTGTTTTCCCAGATTATATGTAGGGAATATTGTGGAGGTTTTCGAATTTTTTTGAAGGTATCAACAGATTGTTGAATGCAGAGCTTTGCGTCGAAGTATTCTTTATATTTAGGGTTGTTAACCAAATGCATTAACCTCATTGTGAAAAAAGCATAAAAGGGCAGCGAAAAAAAGGCACAGTTTGACATCGTCCCTAGTACAGAGTCTGTGTCATTTTACCCGTGTGAAACTACCCCAATTAATAAGATTACTGAATTCACAGCAAGCATCAAATGTGCTTCCTCCGGTTCTCTAGCTCAGCAGTCCCCAACATTTTTTGCTCCACGGACCGGTTTATATCTGACAATATTTTCACAGACCGGCCTTTAAGGTGTCACGGATAGATGCAACAAAATAAAACGAGTACCGGTACCAAAAAAAAAAAAAAATATATATATATATATATATATTATTCATAACACAAGAGAAAAGACCCTAGGAAACCGAGTTAACAATAAAAACGTTAAAAAAAAATAATGATAAAAACCCTAAAAACCATAAATTTCACACCCGAGCCTCAACTGTTGCAACAGGTACCAACAGACTCACGAACCAGTGGTTGGGGACCGCTGCTCCAGCTCAAACAGTATTTCCTGAAATGGGAAGACAACTGACATGGACAAGCATCTCTTCAATTGTGCTCGATACCAGAAAAGCCAAGTTTGTACAATGCAGAAGCCCGAGTCCTCTGACATTTTTTGCATTTCATTCTTGAAAATAGCTCAAGCCTGTATTGCGCTTGGCTTTATACAAGCGCAAGATCTCTTTTTATGACCTCCTTAGTTAAAGTAGGACTGTTATTCCAATTGCTTGGAAGACTCTACTCTTGGACCTCCTCACCTCTCCATATGCATACAGTGATAACTTAATCCTTTAATGCCAGCCAGGTGTTTTATATTTGATGAAATTCATATATCCAAGTTGATATTTAAGTTCTTAAAATGGTTTAATAAACACTCCAGTTTCAAAAGGTTTGAATTTTTTTGTCAAAAATGTCATGCCTGTTGGTTCAAACTTTACAGGGTTAGAGAGCCTCTCGCAGAACAGACCACATATTAGTGACAAAAGACATGACACTGAAGTCAGAAATGGCATCTAAGAAGTAGTTGGGGTGTAGGTGGGTTGCAAAGCAGCTTGCATTGTCTGCAATAACTATATACAGTCTGAAGCATCTTAAACATCATACATCTATATTGCTAATAGGATCAGTAAAATGGAATTAGCTTAATTTTGTATTGTCAAGGGATTATTCATATTGGACTACGGCAATTAAAACTGGTTTCTTGTAAAGTCAGTGCGAGCTTGGTTGTTTGTGTCTCTGTGTCAACAAAAAGCATTTCCTTAAATTCAAACCCAAGGACAAGCGAGTGTAACTAATGCACTAGATGTCTAAAAGTGAATTTAAAATTGATACAGCAACATCAGCAGACATCTGGAGAGATTCAGAACCCTTACAGTAACCCTCTTGTCTGAACAGTTGGGTCCTCCTCTGCAGTATATAGACTGTAACTGCTTACAAAAGTCAAGCACTGTGGAAAACATTATCATTTCTGCTCTATTGTTTTTTCTCCTTGCTTAATATGTCCTCATTTTAATGAGCCTTGTACACTTAATTGTAGAAAATTGCCTCTCAAAACATTAGCAATTAGGCGACGCTGGAACCTAAAAGTGTATTTGGTGTCTTTTCTGTAATAAATTACTTAAAACTTATGAGATTGTTGCACAGTAATTTTCTGTTGACTCACTAATTGACAATCAACAACTCACTAGTTTGAGCACATTTACGCATAATTGGTCGCGAACTGCAGAGAGATGGGAAATGTGATCTCTTAGCAAACAGCTCTGGCACTTTTTGTGCACTGACAGCCAGTAAGGAGGTGATTGGGTTTCTTCAAAGCTTTCTTAAAGCTTCTTGCTTTTTCAGACCGATGCGGACAGGGCGCTCTTTCTGCATTCTATCAGCTCCTTCATTATACAGATGTAAAAAATTCATAACACAAGAAGTCACCTTGTCAGCATGTGGCCAGAGATTTTAAATGTCATCATTTTTATTTCACTTTGTGATCTCAAACGAGCCAAAGTTGTGACAAAGCATTGACAAAAACCTCTGTAACATAAATATATATGTACACTACTGTTCAAAAGTTTTAGAACACCCCAATTTTTCCCTTTTTTCATTGGGAATTACGCAGTTTAATGTCTCATTGCATAATACAAATAAGCAGTTGGAGCTAAAACAGAAATCACAGACCAAATTTATAGACCAAAGTGTCTTCTAAACTTTTGACAGCTGAACACACCTATGGCATTCTTTCTACAATAGAAATCAAAATTCTTCATAAAGTTCTTCCCATATCTGTTGCAGAAGTTCCCATAAATGTGGCACTTGTAGGTCGCTTTGCTTTCACTCTTCTGTCTAGTTCATCCCAGACCAGCTCGATGGGGTTTAAGGCTGGAGACTGTGCTGGTCACTTTGTGTTTTGAAGCTTACCATCTTGTTCTTTTTTCCTGAGGTAGTTCTGGCATAGCTTGGACTTATGTTTTGGGTCATTATTTTGCTGTAGGATGAACCCCTGACCAACTAGGTGCATACCGGAGGGTAGTGCGTGGCGCTGAAGAATGCTGTGGTAGCCATTTTGGTTCAGGGTGAGTCTCACTCTGTACAAGTCACCGATTCTGGATCCAGCATAACAGCCCCAGACCATCACACTTCCTCCTCTATGTTGGACAGTTGATGCCACACACTGTGGAACCATCCATTCACCTACTTGACAGCATATAAAGATCCTGCGTGATTTACTGAATTTGTATAAATCACTCCATAATACCAGTGGCAGTGGTTCATGGACCAGCCAAGCCTCTTTGTCTTATTCTGATGCCTGGCTTTCTTGCTGCAACTATTCCTGTCAAACGTGCAGCTCGAAGTTTACTCTTCAGAGTTGAAGCTGAGACTTGCTTACTACGACCAGTGACAGGTTGCTTCTCCCCAAGATAAGAACTAACAGACTTAAAAACTCCTTTGTCCCACACGCCATCAGACTGTTTAACTCCTCTCTGGAGGGGAGAGGGAGGGGAAACAGGAGGACAAAGGAGGGGGGAACAACTAAGCTGTAGTGCCTCTTCACCTCACTGTACAATACCTTGTGCAATACTTTTTGTAAATAGTCAACAGTGCAATAGACTCAATACTTGAAATGTGCAATTCACTTGTATTTTTATTTTTTATTCCTATTTATTCTATTTATCCCCTTTGTATATTTTATTTATATTTGTCTCTGTATTTATATATGTGTGTGTGTGTGTGTGTGTGTGTGTGTGTGTGTGTGTGTGTGTGTGTGTGTGTGTGGTGGTAGTGTGTGTGTGTGTGTTGTGTGTTAGTATATAAATTCTGTAACTTGTAACTTCGGTCGTGTGCTGTGCTTTTTTGGAAATCGAATTTCCCAGAGGAACCCACCCAGGGATTAATAAAGTTCTATCTTATCTTATCTTATCTTATCTTATCTTATCTTATCTTATCTTATCTTATCTTATCTTATCTTATCTTATCTTATCTTATCTTACCAATATTAAGCTGTGCTTGAAGCTGTTGTCCTGTGAGCTGCCTATCATGCAAGCGACTCTCAGAAACTTGTCCACTGTTTTATTTATGGCTTTGGGTCTGTCAGACCTCTCCCTGTCAAAATTTCCCCAGTTTCTGAATGCCTTTCAATGGTGAAGGAAACTGTACTCACTGACACCCTGACTTTCTTTACAATTTCTCTGTAGGAAAGACCTAAACTTTTAAGTGTTATGATGGTCTTTCTCTCTTCCATTGTTAATTGCCTTATTCTCGCCATTTTTGTAGCAACACACTACTTTCTGCAGTACAGTACTGTTAAACTGATGCTCACGAGGGTATGGTACCATAATGTGTTCCAACACTGGTTTTATGCAGACAGATGGGGTTGTAAGTAATCCAGAAAAGTTGGAACACCTGGAGGAATTATTAGCAGCAGCTTTCAAGGCTTGATCAACCTCCTTTAAATTGTGAACCCATTTTGTGTTCCCTGGAGAAAGGCCTTTTTATATAATTCTGAAATGTACATAATTTTTTTGTTTTGGGTAACCTTATCTTTTTTTAACCTCTGACAGTTCACCAATTAACTTTGTACCATTTCAAGCTATCCATTGGACTTGAATGACTTGAATTGCAATACATAACTGTGCATGTAGTAACCATTTAACATTATATCATTATTTTTCTTATACTGGGCCTTGGTGCAACACATAAAAGCAAACAAATAATAATAATAAAAAACCCCAAACCTCATGCTCTTCTGATTGGCTGTCCCTCATAGATAGCATCTGGGTGGACCATCTGCTTGGAGCCAGAGCTGTCCCCGAGATGACTGAATTTACGATATAGATATAAAAAGTGTTTCGAGCAGTCTGAAGCCAGACTGAGAGAGTATTTGGTCAGGGATTACTTGCACATACACTGACGTCACTTGAATATTTCCAAAAATGCAGCTCCTGTGGGGTGTTCCCAGTCTGCAGTGGTCAGCATCTATCAAAAGTTGTCCAAGGAAGGAGCAGTGGTGAACCAGCTACTGTCTCAGGGGTAACCAAGGCTCATTGATTCAGAACTCATCAATGAGTTGTGCTTTATTTAGACCAGAGTGCTCGCTTTGCTGTTTTTATATGCACACCAATGTTCTGATGTCTTTCTTTGGTTCACTGAGTGGGTCTTCCATAAGCATCTCACAGCATGGTAGGATTGTACCTAATCTAACCTCAGTCGTTTCTCTGATGATGGCTGATGGCCAGAAGTAGACATAGAGGTGTGTCTCCTGTCACCTTTCAGGTGGTGCTGTATAACTCAGGGATTCAGGCATCACTCGGCTGCATGTCAGTTTGCAAGATCCCTATATTAACACAAAAGTCACTTGATCCAGGATTTTTTTTTTAGCCCTGCTCTGTATTTGATAGGCAAACAGTGTGGCTCCATACACTATTGACTGTGGGTGCCTCCTGCAGGGTTGTTTTTTGACACCGCTCACAGCTCCATTAAAGGCAGCAGAGACCATGGAAGCTGTCTCAGCTTGATTTATGAGGTATAAATTGACTTTAGCATAGCAGGAGTCTGCCCATCATCTTATATTCACTCAGCTGGGATTGCCCTTTTTCTGCAACAAATCTTGGTCATTGTCAGGTGTCTGTGCTCAAATAATTTCATGTTCATTCAAGCTTTCTTTATCTAATGCTTTCTGGTACTTCTAACATAGAAACCAGAATGTTTTTAAATTAACCACAGAAGTTTGTTATTGTTGGGCTGATCAAGTTTGCAAAAGCTGGCACGATGCTTATTCAAATTTTTCAAGTGTGTTTATGAAGACACAGTGAAGCTGGTTTTATTCATAGTTTGACTGCGTGCTTGGTTTGTGGCAAGTGCAATATGAGTGGATGCAAATATGCTCTGGGTGTTATGAACAAAGAACGAGCTGCTTTAGCAGAAGTCTGCATGACATGGCAAAAAATGTGTAGTACCATCATTTTGTATTGGGACGATTATATGGCTTATGATAGATGAACATATATTGTTGGGGCACACACATCTCGACTTGGAGATGACATGCATCACCACGGTGCTCATACCTACCTACACAGAGTCTACACAACTTTTAGATCAAACCATTAGAAATGATGTTGGCTTGATTTTTTTCAACAGTGTGCTCTGTCTATCTGAAAATATATTTTTCACAAAATTGAATAGGCAGCACGGTGGCACGGTGGTTAGCACTGCTGCCGCACAGCAAGAAGGTCCTGAGTTCAATTCCACCATCAGGCCGGGGTCTTTCTGTGTGGAGTTTGCATGTTCTCCCCGTGTTTGCGTGGGTTCCCTCCGGGTACTCCGGCTTCCTCCCACCGTCCAAAGACATGCAGCTTGTGGGGATAGGTTAATTGGATAATCCAAATTGCCACTAGGTGTGAATGTGCTGAGTGAATGTGAGTGCGAATGGTTGTCTGTCTCCTGTGTGTTGGCCCTGCGACAGACTGGCGACCTGTCCAGGGTGTACCCTGCCTCTCGCCCTATGACAGCTGGGATAGGCTCCAGGATAAGCGGAAGCGAATGGATGGATGGATGAAACCCTTAATGTGTATATATATGTTGCACAACAAATTTGCATCCAAAAAATTTTCCGTGTCGTCTTTTCACACCGTGCTCGGTCTGTACAAACTGAACCTCAGTTATCTGCTGCTGCCATTAACTAGCAAGATGTCAATGTAATTTTTTTAACAGTACTTTGCTTTGATACATATGTAAGACTGTTGAGCAAGCCTTGACAACAGACGCTTGTAGGGTTTTTATGTGCAGAGGTTTGGGTTGAGTGGAAGTATCACCTCTGTACCTTCAGCTGCATGTTACACCGGTGTTATAACTGATATAGTTCTGAAATCACAGCAGCTTTAACTCAACTTTTAGATCAAACCATCTAAAAGTTAGACAGGGCTGTCAGACATGCGCCAATGTTGTCATTTGATATTTCTTCCCTGTTTCGTATAATTTTTTTTTCCACTGCCCCAGGACATGATTCAACAGGTGGACCCCCCCTCCCCCAACACACACACCCACACCACACACACCACACACACACACACCACAGCACACCACACAACACACCACCACACACCAGCCAACACAGCACATCTCCACGTCTACCTTTAATTTCCAAAGAATTAATATCGCTTTGCCTGTCTTCTCTCTGCAGTATGAGTTCAAGGTCAAAAACATCAAGAAGAAAAAAGTCCACATCGTGGTGTCTGTAGATGGCGTGAAAATCACCTTGAGGAAAAAGAAGAAAGTGAGTGAACTTTTTTTATAAATTGCAAATTAAAAGCATCTTTTGTACTACTTTGTACTGTTTTGTACTGAATTGTTGTCACCCGCATCGTAGACCTTTGAACGGATCAGTAAAACATCATATAAAATGTCTTGGTGTAAAAACATTGATGTTTGTTTTTGGTTCATACGTGTGCTTTATGGTTGCGCGTTGACCACATCTGTCATCGGCCACGTCGATCCTTTTTTTTCTCCTTTTTCTCTTTTTCTTCTTCTTTTCTTTCTATTTTTTTCTTTTTTCTTCTTTTTCTTTTTCTTTCCCTTTCCTTTTCTTTTTTCTCTTCAATGCCCAATTCATCACTCATATAGCACTATCACTCGATCCTTGATAGTGCTGCAGATGACAGCCAGCTCTATTAGCCCACAACATTCACCGATGCTTACAGAGTGGTTAAAGGTGGGTGTTGACTCTAGCAGTTTAGGGCTACTTTTTTTCCAAGTGAGATGCCACTTGGGCAAAGGAAATGTACTGATGGAAATGGAAAGCTGTGTGGATAATCTGCTAACAGTGCCTCACTTTATAAACACAAGTGCAGCCTTTGCCTTGCAATGAGTTTACCGAGGGCAGCACAAAACGTGCAGCGCTGCAGCAAGAGCAAGTATTCTCCTAACTTCACAGGCATACATGTTTCTTGTAATTTGAACACAAGAAAATGCTCAGAAATTAAACTAAACATGAAAAAGGAAAAAATCAAGAAATTATATTTCTAACCGCTGACAGCTGTGGTGTTAAAGAAAATGTGTTGTGTTTGGGTTTTTTTTAAGCTACTTTTCCTGCATTTCATATAATACTGCAGGTATTTACTGTACTAAAGGCATAAAAAAATACAATTTTCTTTTCACCCCGTATATATTTTCACTTTGCTTTCTCTGTCACCCTGTAAATTCCCAGCAATTGTATTTTAACACATAATGAGGCTTTTTGTTGGCACAAAATCAGTATGTCTGGCCCCTAATGTGTATCTGTCAACAGTCTCGGCACACTGAATCATGGCTCTGTCTTTGTGGCTGTTGAGATATCATCTGTAGTTATAAGAAACATGTGACAGAACTCTAACAATGTTGGGTTAGTCACTATCTAAAAAGCTGTTTAGTTTCCTGTGTCTTTGTTTGTAGCAGAAGGTAATGACCAGTCCTCTTAGAGAGCATGTGTGACAACGGAAGGACTACTAAAGAGAATAAAGTGCTTGATGGGGATCAGAACCATTAGCAGAGTAGAAATCATGAATTAAAAGATGAGGAAAGAGCAAGAAGAAAGCTTGAAGAAGTTGAACTGACACTGGAGAGGAATCTGTGTCTCCAAGTGAGCTGAGGATGACGGGACAGGCTCTGTGGTCGACTCAGCGAATGGAGGGAATAAAGATGATGATGATCGATGAGCTTAATCCAGTCTTGCCCGCTTTAAATGGTGTAGATTATAGGGCCGTCACCAGATATCTGATTTCAGAAATATGGTACTTGGTGCCAGGACCAGGAGAATTCCAAGATGCTTGATGCTCGGTTCAAAACAAAAAGAAAAAGATTATCCTCTGTACTTAAAGATAAACTCTATTATTTCAGGACAACACAAGAAGGATGATACTTTGTACTGAAAAACACAATAGCAACGTTTTCATATTGCCTTTTGCAAATCAGTTTCACCCCTTGGTCATCTGACTTGAATGGAAAGTACTACTATACCCACTTCTGGAGGGATGATATCCTGCCCCCATCAGCTCTGGAAGAATATAGGTTGCTAGCTACAGTACCTGCTGTAATTTCAAGGGAAAATGACTGTCATGTTTACAAAGTTCAAGGTTCAAGGTTCTTTATTATTTGTCACATGCATAGTTATACAAGTATAACACACAGTGAAATGTAACCTGACACGCTCCTCGACATGTGCAAA
>NW_024582460.1:901620-920903 GCF_018398535.1 Haplochromis burtoni
AGAAGAGAGTTGTATATATACTATATATTATTATATATATATATACATACATATATATATACATATATACATATGCACTATATAATGTGCTTCCCCCCCCCCCCCCTTCGTTGTAGGAGGCGGTCCTGGCGTTTACTGCAGTGCGGATCGATCTGTCCATCCACGGTTTTTGTATTAAAAAGCATCTGAAGTACATTTTACCTTTTTAGGGTTTGTGTATTGAAAAAGCATTAAAAAGCATGCTTACCTCCTTAAACTCCTAAGACCCGAAATCTTCCACGGCATGCATTTTTAATTTCTCTTTGATATTTGGGCATATTGGGGCCCGATGACTGTAAAAACAAAGAATTACCAGATTTATTTTTTTTTACCTGATTTTTATTTTTAAGAAAAATAAGAGCCACATATGAGGATATTCATTTAAAATGTTGATAGAACAGTAGCAGTATAATGTCCTCGTAAGTGAATATTAGGCCCTTGTAGAGCAAAATTCAGTATTTTGGTCTAAATAACCCAAAATGTGATGTCCACATATGTGGACGCCAGGTCCTAGGAGGTTAAATAAAAACTGTGGGCTTCTGTAGATAATTTGCCATTTACTAACAACTCAGTTTACCGGTCAGTCAACGTCCATACCTGCACCTATGGTCACGAGCTCTGGGTAGTGGCCAAAAGAACAGGTTTATGGATACAAATGGTGCAAATGAGCTTTCTCCAGGGTGTGGCTGGTCTCTCCCTTAGAGATGGGATGAGGAGTTTGGCAATCTGGGAGGGGCTCAGAAAAGAGCTGCTGCTCCTCCACATCAAAAGGAGCCAGTTCGGGCATCTGACAAGGATTTCTCCTGGGCGCCTCCTGGGTGAGGTGTGACACCGGGACAGACCCAGGACACACAGGAGAGATTATATCTCTCACCTGGCCCGGACAAGCTTTAGGTGTTGGCCGAGGAAAGACAGGTCTGGGTTTATCTGCTTAGGCTGCTGCCCCCATGTCCACCTGACCTGGCCACGGTTAAGTGGAACAAAATAGATGGATGGAGAACAATTATAAATTGATTATATTTGCTCATAACTCATAATAAGGCTATTTTGCGTTAGCAGCTTGACAAAACCTAAAACCTCACTGGAGATGACATGCATCACCAGTGCTTATGGATTTTCTCTGTTAAGCTGGAAATCCTGCTTTAGGCTCTGTGGTCACATAAAAAGGGGTGTTTCTCCAGTCAAGTGACTCTTTTTCTGCACAAAATGATTCCTATGAGAGGCACCTCCTCCAATCAGAGATGATGATCATCCTATAGTCATTAAAATATATACAGAACATAAATATAAGAACATAAAAATATAGCAGTGCTGTTACAAATAAGACAAGGTATTAAAACTGTAAAAGACAACAACTGTAAACTTGGTATTTAGTGCACAGAATAAAAAAAATCCATGTAAAATACTTCAAGTTAAATATTTTATGACTTATGATATTTAGAACTCAGTGCTAGTGTTTATGTGATTGGGTCTCATTAGAAACTAAACATTAAAGCCCCATAGGTTATAAAGGAGATGTGAAAGCTGCTTGAGTTTGATGCTTGAGCAAAGTAAATTAATTCTATGGTTTGAATAGAGATCCTGTGTTCCAATATTACATACTGAGGATTCCAGTGAGCGTGTGATGCATAGTCTGTAGAGCTGGGCTTCATATGTGACAACAGTAAGGTATGGGCAAACTGAGCTGACTTTGAACACAACCTGGTACTGACCAGGTTGAGTATCAGTTACCATGGTGATTTAGCTACCGGTAGGTAAAAAGAGAGTCACTTTTGTGACACAGAAAAATTTGGCTTTAAGGTCAGCATAGCTTGCTAACTCATTAATTTCGCTTTGTAATACATTCCCCCATACAGCTTAAGGTTAGGGCTGTGGCTGCTTTGGCTGATCAGTGTGCCAACAGGGAACTTCAGCCCATCTGACTCCTATGCCTCGTGTCCTGGACCTCTCAGATGTGCTTGTGTTATTGGTGCCCTCTGGAGCATTTTGATAGAATTATCTGATGGCTAAAAAGCCAGTCCAAGTTTCTTCCTCTATGTTTCACTTCTCTTTCATATACAGTTTATTTTAAACACTCTGTGCAAGCCTGAAAAGCAATCGAAGTCTTGTATTTAAAGGGACAGTCTGTGTCTTTGTAAGGAGATGAGGCAGCTCCAAAATCTGATTTCCTGTTGGCAACTTGCTGGCTGTGAAAATGGCAAGATTTCCTCAGCTGATGGTCCACCATCTGCACAGACCACACATTTCCTTAGTTTCTTCGTATTGGGAAGAATGAGCAAATGATGCAGGGATGAATGTTCCATATAAAACCAACTTGCAAGATGGTTTCCTCCAAATTCTGATGAAAACTGTCAAATTCCTTTAAGCTTTTTGGAGCATCTTTTTTGGCACACTGATTTTGCTGCTGTAGTCTGAAAAAACTTTATAGTTAAGCTTCACCCGAAAGACTGTACCTACTTTATGTAGGACTCACTCAGCTTACATCAGGTGAAACTCTGTTGACTTACAAAGGCCATATTTGTATGTATGTCAGATTTACATTAATGTCTGAATCGCCCTAAAAGGAGTTGGCCTTTAATCGGACTAGTTTAAAAGTCTAGCTTTGTTAGTACATGGCCACCTGAAAACATCTGCATATTTGCTCTATAGCTTTGTTGTGGACAGCAGTGTGAGTGGATGATGCATACTGTAAGTATTCATAGGGTTAAGGCTAATGTCCTTCATGCTTTGTGCTTCAGCAAATTCAGTTCAATAAAAAATATCAAAGTGGAAAATCTCAGCTGTAACTGAAGCTTTACATCAGTATTTGAAGAACTGTTTAGGAAATACTGTATATTCTCTATAATATAGATTCTCATTTCCGGTGACCAGATGCACATGAAGTCGACAGATTTATATTTTTTGGAAGTATTGAGTCCGCAGACATCACCAGATACTTTTAAGCAGCGTAGAATCGTTCTGTCAGGAGTACTGAACAGGCACATTGGCTTTGGGACATTTATTTTTTTCAGCTTGCCTACTGCATATGTATTTCTTTTGAGGTACTTTGAGTACTTAATTAAACCATAAAACTGCGCTTAGATTTGAACCTGACAATTTACTACAAATTGTGCTGAAAATGACAGCACAAAAAAAGCACACCCCTGAGGTGAATGTGATAGTTGCCACTAGGAGGAATAATTTATTTGGAAGCCCAAGGGAGATGTTATTAAAAGTGTGAAATCAGTGCATGTAGACTGCTCAAAGTGGTGCCCAAAGTTTGACTTGTCCTGTAGATTTTTGCTGAGGCCAAATCTTGCATGTTTAGAGCAGAGCCCTGCATGTTTCTGGACCTTAAAGCTGGCATTTTACGTTAACAGAACAGAAAGTGTCACATCGACAGAAGAGAAAGAATAACACAAAATACAAGCGATTGATGTATTAATGGCTACAAAGTTGTTTTTGACATTTAACAGAAATGTTAAGTGTTTTAGGTTTTAGGTCACAATTGTAAGCAGAGAATCTGCACATAAACAATAAGGTAGAGATCAAAGTCTCTGCGTAATGTGTACTGAATGTAATGAATATTGAGGTTTTTGCTGAAATAGTTTGTTATCCACTGACGGCCGTGAGTCATATACACATGCCATTCATTACACATGGCCATACTAAAAAATACCTGCAGCTACATACACATGCAGAAAACAAAAGTGATGTGCACATTTATGCAAATGGAACAATAACTTCATTTACAGGCTAACTGGTGAAAATCTCCACACATCCATCTATTTAATGCCGCTTTCCCGCCGTGGGTCAATACAGCATGCCATCCTCTCCCAGTTCATCCGAGGGAACTTTGAGACTTTCCCAGGCCAACTAAGAGATATAATCTCTATAGCTTTCCCTGGATCTGCCTCAGGGCCTCTTCCAAGTAGGCAATGCTTGAAACACCTCGACTGGCTCCTTTCAATGTGGAGTTCCTTCTGAATGACTGAACTTCGCATCTCAACAGTAAGGGGGAGCCCAGCCGCCCTTCAGAAGAAACTCATTTCTCCCACTTGCGTCCACAGTCTGATTTCTGCCCAGGGCTCGTGAACATAGATGAGGGTAGGGATGTAGATCAGCAGCTGCACATTCACACTCATCTCTCAGTTCACCACAATAGAGCGGTACAGCGTCCGAATTTTGAAGCCAATAGAACTTGAGCATCTTTAAAAAGCAGAAATGAGATTCTGACACCAACTTCTGGAACTTAGATGGGCCTCGAAATTCAGTTGTGCAGAGACTGAATAGCTCTCGTAGCAATAAGAGAGTAAGTCGTACCCAAATTTACAAAGAAATTTAGTAAAATGCCTTCTCCAAGTCCAAAAAGCAAATAGAGAATAGTTCCTCAAACTCCCATGTACCCTCAAATATCCTCGAGAAGATAAAGACATGGTCCAGTATTCTGCAACGAGGACAAAAAACCCCGAATTTTTCCTCCTGAAATTGAGGTTTAACTAACTGAATGTCTCTCCTCTCCAGTATCCTGACTTGGACCTTCCCAGGGAGGCTTACTAGTGTGATCCCCCTATAGCTGAAACACTCCCTCTGGTTGTCCTTCTTAAAGATCGGAACTACCACTCCAGCATACCAAACCAGAGGCACTGCACAGATTTCCATGCCATGTTGTAGAGATGTGGCAACCAAAACAGCTATGTAGCATCCAGAACCTTAAGGAACTCAGGGCGAATCTTGTCCACCCTGGGAGCTCTGTCATCAAGAAGTGATGAGACATCCCACCTTTGTCTTTAGACAGTGTCATTCCATGGTTCCACTGAACTTTGTGTGGTTTGCTTCAGCACCACCCTCCACTTGAAATATACAAAAGTCTTTTGCTGTGTTGTTTAGTTGTTAGATTATTCATGCCCACATTAAGTTTGCTTGTGTTTGACTTACTAATTTCCACTGCTATTGGTAAATTACCAAGGGCATTCATCAGAATGCCCATCTGTGTTAATAAATTAGTACCTGCTTTGTTTTGTAACTATTTAGTTTGGCAAGCCAGCAGTCAGTTTTTGCTTTTCTTTTTTTGTTTTTGGAACTTTGTATTATCCTTTCGGCTTAGGTTGTCATCTCTACTTTACATATGCTAACAGGACAGTTCCACCTTCACTTAAATAGCAGTTAGCTGTCAAGTCAGCTAACTGAAAGCCAGGCACAAACTCACATAAAAACGCAACATGATAAAGTTTTAAAAAGAATTCTGAAAAATGAAGGGATTCAAACTATATTTAATTTCTGACAACAAACCAAAAGTGAGCACAAAATATGGATATTTATTTTTCTGTACCTGGCTGCCCTCAAAAGGCCCTTGGTCAAGTGTACTGGCGGGATGCAATTAAAGGCCAGTCGATGGATGAATGTTTTCTTGTCGAGTTTGGCTCCTTGTCCTGAAAGCTGAAATGTCAAGTGTGACGGTCAGCAATCTATTTACATCTCTGAGTGCAAAGGAGGCATTCAAAGAGCGCAGATTGAAGTGATTGAATGACTCGGTCAACAAAGGGCTCTGTGGAGACAGAAATCAACAAGAATATTCCTGTGTGCGTCTGTGGTGACATTTTGATTGTGACATTAAGGTGAAAGGTAGATTTAATCAAACAGACAAAAGGAGCAAGTAAAAAATGTATGTGAAGGGCTCACAATGATATCTGTGCTCACGGAATATCATCTGTCTGTCTTTGAGTTTCAGCTGATTTGTGTTCAAACTGTCCAAGCAAGGAATGTTTCTTATTTCATTCGTCTTATGTATCCAATTTTTTTACATTTGGTGTAACTGAATGGTTTCGTTTTGTTTACACAGAAGAAGGAGTGGACATGGGACGAGAGCAAAATGATGGTGATGCAGGATCCCATTTACAGGTAAGCTGGCCTTAAGATTTATTTATTTTTTTGTCATAACGTTACATTTCTTTAGCTCATCTTTAAATGCTAATTTAGATGCTTTTTAATACTTATTCTAGTAAGTCAGTCCTTATGGCTCATTGAGCCTTTTCCCAAATGAATTTTAATCCAAACTTGATTAAGTACGCTGTGGTGGCTCCGGAAATGAGAATCCTTTGTCTCTGTCAGTGCAAGCGTTGACATTTTGGAGAAAAAAGGCACTGGTAAGTCTGGCGATAACTTCCACCGACTCCTAAACAGCACAGCACCACCAAAATTTCAGAAAAAAAAATGCTAAACATGATATCAGAAGAAATGGTAATCAAACCAATCCTCAACACTGTTTTTAAAAATCTAATAAATTTTAAGTTCTAATGTGCCCAAGTCTAACTTCTGCTGTCATGTTAATTTCGGATCTCTTTCTCTTTTAATGGGGGCATCTAATTAAACCTGAGCCGTCAGTCACCTCTTTATCCCCTGTAACCATACTGTGGTTTTCTGCAGTTTTGTTTGCAGCGCTGCAATTCTATCATAATCACAGCATGAGGTTTAATTGACATCTTAAAACAGCCTGAGTTGTATCCCAGTGGCAGCGTGACCTAAAGTAACCTTATTTACTGCCAGTGGTGTTGGTGTTGTGTGGAATACTTGGGATCTGTGTCTTTCCTGTGTTGCTGTTTTTCCTCAGAACAGACATTTTTATGTAAATTCAGAACATCAAGCAGACTCGGCTTCGAGGCATTTGGGTCTTCTAGTCTAGTAGAGGTTTGTAATAGTGTGAGACTTTCAAGTGTTATTCATATGCATCATATAGCACTTTATTCGATACTCTTGTTGGTTACATGCGTGGTATTGGGAGTATCAATGTGCAGACTGGGTGAACCGGGGGTTGAACTGTCAACCTTCCAATTAGTGGGTTTTGTTCTGGATGATTGTGAGTCAAACAACAACCTCCAGGGATGGAAAATTATGCTGACAGTTATGTGTCAAGAACTCTGAGTAGCCACTTGTGGCTGGCTCTAAAAGCGAGCCATCACCATAGACTCCCACGTTAAAATTGGCAACTAAAGAGTATTAAACATCTAGTGTAGTGAAAAAAAGGTTTCTCTTTATGGATGGATTCCTTTTATCATAACGCCGTGTGTTGTGTGTGCGTATACCGATTAGGCGTAACATTATGACCAACTGCATAATATTGTGTTGGTTCTTCCAATCCATTGAGGCACAGACTTCACTAGAGTCCTGATTGTGTGCTGTGGTATCTGGACCAAGATGTTAGCAAACGATCCTTTAAGTCCTTTAAGTTTGAGGTGGAGTTTCCATGGATTGGACTTGTTTGTCCAGCACATCACACAGATACACAGTTGGATTGAAACCTGGGGAAATTGGAGGCCAAGTCAACACTTTAAACTGGTTTGTTCTCCTCAAACCATTTCTGGACCATTTTTGCTATTAGGGATTACCATTTCAACAAAAAGCTGTACATGGTCTGCAACAATGCTTAGGTAGGTGGTACTTGTCACAGTAACTTTAACAAGGACCCAAGGTTTCCCAGCAGAGCATTGCCCAAAGGATCGTACTTCCTCCACCAGCTCACTTTCTTCCCATGGTGTATCCCGATGCCAGGTGTTTCCCAGATAAGTAACCCACCTGGGCATCCACATGAGTTAAAAGAAAACGTGATTCATCATGATTCTTCCATTGCTCCATTGCTTTTGGCGGTGCATAGGAGTCGGCATTGGCACCCTTTCTGGTCTGCAACTATGCAGCACCATACGCATCAAACTGTGATGCAGTGTGTATTCTGATGCCTTTCTATCAGCACTAGCACCAACGATTTTGGCAGTTTGAGCTGCATGAGCTCGTCTGTCCACACAGGCCAGCCTTTGCTTCCCGCTGCAGACTGGAAAAACCCAACATGAGCTTTGGAGTTTTGGAGATGCTCTGACCCAGTCATGTAGCAATCACAATTTTGGCCTTTGTCCAACTCGGGTACAGTTCTTTACGTTATGTTATTCACTTCTGTCAGTTGTCATAGTGTTGTGCCTGATCTATATACGATGCATGTAATTTATTTTGCAAGCTCCATTCATTCAAATGTTTTTTAAGACTTGTAATTAGGCATGTACCTAACACTAAACTATCTGCAAGACCTCAGCTCCCTGACAGTTATAGTATTTTGTTAGCGTGTTACTTGAAACTAATTAGCAGATCTTTGTGTCAGAGTGACATAGTTTTATGGGCACAGCAACCCAGCTTGCTAGCGATAGCTGATAACTCAGCACCTCCTGCCAAAATAAGCTTCTGGCTCCAGAAAAACAAGATAGTCAGAATGCTAAACTGTAAGGCCTCAGAATAAAAATACTGGGTTACATTATAAGTCTGAGGTTACTGAGCAGAGAAAGAATGTAGATAAAAAGTATCTTGATAGCACATTTTATTATCAGTGTTTAAACCTTCAGGCATGTTTTAGTTGGGGAGTGAAGTTGGACATAAAGGCTATGTTGAGCTGCATGGATGGTTTTCCCAAAGGTGAGCAAATATGTTTAATGTGTTTCCCGCTCTGGCAGTGAGATCATATCAGGTTTAAAAACTGGATGTCTCCCTGGGCCGTGTTTATTTTGGGGATATCCAAAATAATGGCGTGCTACTGCTCTAAATCAGCCAGTTTTCTTAATGTTATCATGACAAATTTTTGTGGCATTGTTAACATGTAAAAAACCTGTCAGCGACAAGCGAGAAAACAAAGAGGATTTAACTCAAATGTACAAATCCGATGTAAGTTTAATGGTCAAAACTGTTACACTCTGCCAGAATGTCTGATAAAGCAGAGTGTAGGTACCAGGTCATGCTCTCAGCCCTGTTATGATCTTTTTTTCTTTTTATCTTGTCTTCTATTGTGCAAATTTGTTCACTCTCAATTCTTATTCTCTGTATCAGGAGATCTTGCTTGTCATTTATGAAAATGGCAAATTCAAAACAATGATACATTCTCCTAGAATGAGGATATTGTTCCCTGGTTAGCATTATCTCTTGGTGACCTAAAAGGGCTAAGCAGAGGAAAACGTCATGTTGAAAAAAAAGTCGAATAATATTAAAGTGTGAATATCAGAGTTCTGAGGGATTAGAAACCGCGGTTACGTTGTAAGATCAGAATTAAGGATGCAGGACGCGACGAGGTTTGTGCAGATGTTATTGGGGGAGACAGAACGGCTGGGAAGATCTCACCACAAGAGAATATGTGTGAGAAAGGGCCTAACTTGACATGTCTGTGGTACATTTGACCCCACGGGACTTAAGATTGAGTTCATTCGGTCATTTGCCAAAGGGCTATAAGCCTTTGATTTGAACTCTTACCACAGTCTTGTCTGAGCGGACCTGCTTAGACACAAACAGTCACTCAGTGCTGAGACGCAGCTTGTGAGAATTAAGTGGTTCAGACAGATTTGTAGAGAAATCATAGGAACGCTTTAAGATGACTTCACCATTAATCTCTTTGTCTTAGACTTACACAGACATGCAGAGATGTTGAAGTTTGCTCAAACGATGAAAGCCTGCCTGACTACGGTAGAAAAAAACCCTCGTTCTAGAGAGAGAAGTCGAAATAAAGTTGAAGACAGGTAGTGCCGCACTTCTTATTCTGCACCGAATGACTCATTCTTTATCCCACTGCTCCCTCTCTCTTTACCCTTCAGACGCACGCACGCACACGCGCACAAATTGACACACTCTCTCCCAGGCGGGCCCGGCTCAGAAGTGCATCCAGGAGCCCAGTTGGGGGTTTGGGCTTTGGAAATGATTCTGTCAGAAAGATGGATTTTGCCCTGCTGTTTGTGTAAGCGTCTCTGAGCTTAGGAATTCTCAGAGATTTTGTTTGGTTAGAGATGCCTCACCTTGTCCCACGCATCTAAACCTTGCGTACGGTTTTTAATATTACAGTCACAAAGTTCCCCCCCACCCCCACGGCAGGAGGAGGCTGCACAGGGTGGGGGCTTGAGGCCAAGTCCGATGGGTAAGCCTCATCGATCAGTGGCTGTCATCTGCTGAGCCGAGTGTGACAGATCTTCACGACATCTCATCTTTACTCTTCGACTTAGTTACGATGCGCCAGTCCAAACAGAAGTCTCAGTCATGAAATATTTGATATTTTCTGTGCCGGACTTCACTTCTGCTCTTCACATATATTTATGTTTTATAGGAAGTGTATATATCTTCTATACACAGTAGCAGAAGCGGCAATGTTAACATATGAGGATTAATATCTTGCCATATTTTTATATGAGGTGTCATCGTGTTTTATGACAAAAAAATGCTGATATGAAGTAGACACTGCTTCTGTAAGTAGTTATTTGTTATATGTTAGATATATGTGACAGTGTTGTTGTTTTGTTTCATATTCTTCTGTATTTCCCCTCCCACTGGGCAGTTTTTCACACATGAACTTTGGGCAATTTGGAGATAATCATGTTAATCCATCGTTGCCCTTTCTTAAATGTTGCACACAGCAGGAAATAGAGAACTTTAAGCATATTCTCACTACTGGAAACACTACTTGTTTGGCTGAGGGAGCTGCCTGGGGAATATGCAGGACACCCTCTCACTAATGGTAAATGCACTGAACTGTTAACGGTTCTATTGGCACATTAATACAAAGTGACATTACTCTCATGTTGCACATGAGAGCTTGATGGCTATAGACTGTCCACTGCATATGTGTTCTCACATGCATCTCTGGATGGTAAAATCCTAGAAAAATTCAAGGCGCGTGAAAATGACTTTACTGTCCTTTAGGCTCCATCAAAAGCATTACTGTGAGCAGCAAATGATGTATTTCATCGTGAGCTCTGCCCAACCCTGTAATGAAGTCTGCGGTGCAGTCTGTTCTAGCACTTTGTTACTGCTATGCAATTACAAAGTTTCACAAAGAGCTGTCGTGATTCTCAAGCTGTACCTGTGGCATTGTTCTACTTTAAGAGGCTCCCTAGTATTGGACAGGGATGTGCATTCCAAGCAAAAGTCCTGGTCAATAGTCTCTGGAATGTGTTTGATCAACCTCCAACCAAATGGCTTTCAAATGACTGCACATAGTTGTGGTAGACTTGTAATATGCTAGCTGTACCTGGTGGATTTTATACTGGACAATTTTTGTTTTAGAAATTTCCAGAAATAATTTTTTGACAGTTATATTTCTCTTTTTTTCATTCTTTTTTTTTTCTCGTCTAGTTTATCTTGAACCACTTATGTACCACATATACCAATCAGCCAGGTGACATATATACACTCCAGCCTATGATACATAAGTTGCTTGCTCAACTCAGTGAGGTCTGGTCCAAGTCATAACAGCCTGCAGACCTGTCGGTGAGTCTTTTCTTTGGAAACTAGTTCGTCCATGTTTGGACTTCTTCTGTGTTGTGAACCAAATCAGTCCGTGCATGATTACATTGCCCCGCCCATACGCGAATATATCGCCGGTTGGAAAATTTTTACATACTGCCCGCACAATGTTTGCCTTCATAAGTTGAAAGTAAAGAACAACTTTCACATATAAATGCCAAGAGACAAGGTTTTCCCTAAGCGTATTGCATTGTCTACATGTTAGCTATGAGTGGTGTGAGTTGCGTGTGTGACATCTAGATCGTTCAATAAAATAAATTTGACAAAAACAGCTTAAAGTAAACAAATTATTGATTCTCATTATTTTTAAGAAAGAAAACTTAACAAGGAGTGTTTGTTCAATTAGTCGAAGTTATTCATACTTGCTGTGAACAGCTGCTGAAAACCCTGAGTCATACTAGATCAGAGTAGCACAGAGTCATTATCAGTCAGTACTTCGGTTCTTGCCATCACAGATAAAATGAAATCATAATAGGCCTGCATCCCAGAGGTCACTTCTTTACCAGACAGCTGATACACAACTGTGATATCTGTGTCCTTGTATGCTTTCAAAGTTGTTTTTCTCTTGACTTTAACTTATCAATATCCCTGGAGAGCAGTTTATATATCTAAGATTGATCACTGTGTATCAGAATTGTACTTGAAAAGTGACCCGTGTCGTCTCGATTTAAGAGTGATTAGTCTGTAAAGGTTAATGCAGGGAAGATCTAGCATTTGCATCACCCTAATGTTATCTGAGAGTAAATTAGAAGGCTTCATTTAGTGAGGGGAAATCCCTATGTGAGAAACTTGGTATTACGTTTGAATACTGTACATCATAAGCTAAATGATACATATTCATATGTAGCTTTTCAAACGCAGGGAGGAAAACGCACATCAAAGCTGTGAACTGTTTTAAGCACTTATATGTGGGTTTTTCAGATGAGCAGACGCTGTGTGAATAAATCATTTGGGAGGATGTAGTGAGCGCTTTGCATATTTCTTTAGTGCATTTCTTTTTGTCCACAATTTTGTTGTCTATTCTATTCTATTCTATTCTATTCTATTTTTAGCTGCTTTCTAGCTGGAGCTGCTGGCTTACCACAACTTAGGCTGTGTGCCTCTCACGTCCAACATCACATCAGAAGTTGACATTGTTGCACTGTTGAGTATTTGTTTGCTGAACATGTACAGAGCTACTTGGGTTCTATACAGAATACTTAACATGTGCGTACTAATGCAAGTAGTTCCTCTCAAATAAAGAACATATTCACAGTTTGGCAACAAAATAAAGCTCACTGTTTATTTTTCATCCTTTTTTAAAATAAAAAAGCACATTTGCCTTTTTAAAAGCACGAGTTCAGATTACCACATAGGAAACATCTAATCGTTGGAAAATGCCACGAAAAATGATTCGTTTCTTAAGAGTTGTGACCTGACTCGTGTTTTATGAGCTGCTACAGATGATGGAGAACGCTGCTAATGCAGTGTTCTTTTTTTCCTTTCTTCAATCACAGCGAGCAAAATGTTCCAAATCTTAGACGCCAAACTTCCTGCTTACTTACTGTTTGTGGTGCAGCAATTTGCATGAGAAATGGACTCCGTCCTATCAGAGGAGATGTGTTTTTGACTTCTCTAATGCAAAGACCATCTGTTTTTTCTCAGCCGTCCGTATTTCTTCAGAACCGCACTGCGTAGTCACGAGTCATTACACACTTGGATATAATGTTTTAAATCAAATTTTGACATTTGTTTGTTTTTCTTTTATCACATATAAAGAACAAATATAGTCATTTTTGCATAGTTGAGCAGAAGACGCTGTAAAATATTGTCACATAGATTAACAGGAATACGTTTTCAGCTGGGTTGACAGTAAACCCCTGTTAATTTTACAGTTTTCCTCCTTTTATCTGCAGTATTTTACTATAATCCTGCATGTCCTCATTTACAGTTCATTAATATAGTCTCTCCATTTATACATTTCATTCTGTGCATCGCCGTTCTTTTTACATTCACTTGTTATAAGGTTGGACATTTTACTACTGTTATACTGCAATGTACTAAAACACTGTGGATTTCATTCATTTTAGCAGCAGTTTATCCCAGATACAGTTCAATGTGGTTATTTTTGTAAATGGTACATATTCCTGGCAGTATTGACTTTGGTAAGCTAAAATGCAGCAATAAAATATGAAGAGAGACTTAGAAAATCAATTGGCTTACATTTATCGGAAAAAGGGCCGAAATACTTGAGTTGCCAAATGACAATCAAATGACCTTTGTCCCTGTTTCTGAGTTGCTTTTATTGACGTTTCGGTCAAAGAAGCAGTTCAGAATAGTATCTGTACTGTACTGTAAACATTACCTGACACATGCCAGCAACGTGTCTGTTATAACTGCTGCTTCTTTTGTCCTCTTGTCATAAAAGAAGCAGCAGGTCGCAGTGTTAGACATTAAATATCTGCACTGCAAACCTCAAAGGCATGATAGCAGTCTGACTCAAGCATTACCTGTAACATTGTCCTCAAAAAGTTAATGTTACTGTACCCTCAAGGCACAATGTGGCAAGTTGTGAGATTTGTGTTAGATTGCCAGCTTAGTTGCTTTCCTGATTAGTGACCATTCATTTGAGGATGGCAGTAGTACCGTCATAGACAGTTAAATGTCTTTCAAGCTACCGTATGTGTGGTAAAAAAGTGCTTGATTCAGATTTGCAGCTGTCTACTCTCGGAAGTATTTTATCTTCCTCTGTTTACGGGGTCCTCTCCCACTGATCTCTAGCCTCTCTGCAGTGTTTTATGGGAGATAGCAAATAAAGGATACATTGCTCTCCACATTATACTGTCATATTAATGGGAAACAGACTGTCAGATGTTGTAGTTTTAGAGCAATTTCTAAGAGTTATGTGATTTAACCGGGAACTTTCTAACAGTACAGTCATGGCAGCTAGATTAGCCATCTTATAACTTTGGGTTCTTACTGTTTAAACTGTGCAGCCATAAGGGAATATAAGCCTTACTGTTCCCTGTTTAACATTATACAGTACTCTTGTTTGCTTTCTTAATATAATCTAAAGATTTATTACTGTATTATTACTATATAACCTTGATAAATACTCTGGAAATAAATAATTGGCAGGTGTGATCATTTACTACAGTGGTCTTGGTCATGGTGGCATGTTGCTGGCTAAACCCTAACACTGTCCTCAAACACAAGCTCTGGAAATAAAGGCAGTTCTTTCCAAAGAAAATGTTTGCCATTATACTTTAATATCATACAGCAGCTTGCTGATCATATTTTTTCTTCCTGACATATTTGCAGAGTATTTCAAAGCGCTGTGCATTACAGTTTCATTTGGGTTTCTTATTTTGTGCTGATGGGCACTGTTGTGCCGTGTTCTGCAGGTATAGATGTGTGACTGCAGAGATCAACCTGGAAGCAGTCAGAGCGAGGGACTGCTGAGGCTAATGTAATGAGATACACACTCGAGTATTTGAGCCACATTGCCATCTTATTAGAGTGTCCATCAGTGGGGGAAATATTGAAGAAGCTTGAATGCTTTTAAAGTCTGTTTTTGTAACAGAAACAACGCTGTCACCTTAATAGCCGCCCAAATGGTTCTCCCTAATGTGTTTTTGGAAAAAGGGAAAAGAAAACTCACTAGAGACCAGCTGCTACTCGGATTCTGTTAGGGAGCTATATTGAGTTTTTACTCAATTCAGTTTTTACGGTGATGTTAGCAACATCCTGGTGCCAGATACCACAGCACACCTTCAGGGGTCTACTGGAGACCAGCAGCAAAAGAGGGACCAACACAATATTGGGCACGCGGTCACAATGTTAGGCCCGATCATTGTAACCACAGCCTGATACAGATATAACAGATATACGTAAGTATTAGGCAGTGGGCAGCAATACATAACTCTAGCTCTGTTTTCTATTCACAAACGACTTTAAGTTGCTAACTTGATCTGTAAACTTTAAGCATGAAGATATTCATGCAAAACATGTAGTTCTATGATTAGATTATTTTTACGTTTCTTTAAATTTGAAGTATATTTACTATCAGCATAAAACATTATGTCTCATATCCAGATTGTCAGGCTGATAAATTGAAATGTATTTCTTGTTATGATGCTAAAGTAATGGTATAGTAGGGTGCTGCAAGTGTCAGATCAGTATATCAGGGCTGAGTGCACAAGGGATTGCTAATAAGCCCCTAAAAGAACTGACAAACAGTATACATAATATGCTGTTACAGGTGATATTACTGTAAACACTGGCTCTTACAACAAGCACAAGAACTTTAAGGATAGGTGCAAAGGTTTCAGCAGGGGGAGGAGAAATGTTCTTTAAGCCACTGGTGCTGCTGCTGTTCTCCCTTCAGATCTACAGGTGTACATCACCCTGTTCTGTCTCTTAACAAACCCAGACAGTGTTTGTGTGTTTTTCACATTTCACCTGCCAGAGAGCTGCAGCCTCAGGGCAAAACCAGCAGACTCATTCGCTGAGGAATACTCCGCAATCCCCTGGATCAAGCAGATGTGCCCACCCACAAACTTCAAACTGGCAGCCGGAGCATCTTTTTTTTTTCTTAAACCATGCTCACAACGCTGTCATCTAACTCAACCAGGCACAAACACAGCACAAACACCTCATTTTTGAAAAAGCACAGGCTAAGTGTTTGTATCTGAAGTGCAGATATGAGTGTCATTTTCAGAGTGCTCGCCAGTTAGTCACTTTTGACGATGGATGGATGGATAGATCGAGTTCTGCTGAGAAGTGATTTTTCTTTATTATTCTGCCTAATCTATTTATGCAAAGAAAAATATGTAGTCGTGGCAGGTGAAACACAGGTTTATCGTGTTTGAGGTGTACATAAACTATCTCTGGTGGATTCATCTGCTAACTTGTCTGAAAACTTCTCCCCTGCCTTTTATAACTCAGTGTCCCTTCATGAACAGATGGCACGAGGAAGCAGTTGATAATCAAAGCAGCAGATGTTCGGGGAAGCGTGTTTGCTGCCAATACATCATGATTTGATCTTAATTTAATACCCAATAATGCATTTGAGAAAACCGATTAAAGCATAATTGTAAAAACGGTTTAATGCTTGTTATTCCTGAACTTGGTGTTTAAGCAAAAATGTCTTTCCCTCTCTCAGTGGTTGGGACCTTGTTGATTCTTCAGACGTTGCTCATGCTCTTTTCTCCTGTCCAGGCTGTTAGCCCACACTGTAGCCATTTTACACTGTAAAATTAGCCTTACTATTGCAGTTTACTTTATCAGTTCATTATTGTAAAACAGTATTTGGCAACAGAATGGAGTGGGCTCCAGCCTATTCAAGCCATCACAGGGTGGGAGGAAGCACACCCTCGACAGGTCACTTGTCTATCTAACAGCAGTAATTGATATTTAGTAAGTAATTAATCTTGAAGTAGTAAAATATTTTCTTCTCTTTTCGACTGCTCCCTCGACGGCTCGCTGCAATGGATCACCAGTAGCATCCTGCTTTGCCACACCATGCCTCGCCATGTCCTCCTTCACTGCATCCCTGAAGCTCCTCTATGGGCGTCCTCTTTTTCTCTTGCCATGTTTAGCATCCTTTGGCCAGTATGTCCACCATCCCCCTTCTGCACATGTCTAAACCATCTCAGCCTCGTCTTTCTGACTTTGTCTCTAAATATTCTCAGTCTGAGCTGTCCCTCTGATTTACTCTAATAAGAAAACCTACTTTTTTCAAACTACTTTATTAGCTGTAAGTTATAGTGGTCAACACAGATGAAAACTCTCAAAGATCTACTTTATTACCAGACATCCATAATAGTGTCAGACTATTGCTGTCGTAGGGTGAACCTCACATGTTTGACCCTTTTGCTGTCAACCTTGTACTTGGTTATTATTATTCTGTTCATTATTCTGAACCAAGCAGCTCCACAAAACTTCAAAACTGTATCTGGGAGAAACTGGAAAGGAGTGAAAGTTTGGGCATTTTTTAAATGTGCGTATATACAGTACACATCTGTCATTGGTTGTGTCTTCTCTGGCCTGCAGTGATGGTAATTGCTGTCATCCACCGAGAGGCAGCCTGCCCTCACTGACTCCCAACCAGACAGTGTGTATTAGACGGCTTGGCTTACTTCAGATCCCTCCAGTGAGGAGTTCACACCCAGCCAATTAAAGTCAATCTCATGTTTGTGTGTTCTAGGACACCCTGATTATGTGATAAGGAAAACAAACTCTGATATGAAGTGCACACGCATTCTACACACATTTCGCTTTGATATTTCAGTGCACTGATTCCATGCTGATTACACGCTGCACGCTTGAACAGCAAACACACACACACACACCACAACACCACATCACACACACACACACACACACACACACACACACACACACACACACACTGTAAAGACCATGAAGTTCTCACAACCCTATTCTGTCCTATACAATCTCTTTCACAGCAGTATCCTCTCCTTTTCTGCTCTGAGCTAATGGAGTGTCCAGTCAGATTTGGTAGCATGCACACTTCCCTACAGGAACACATGAAGGGAAAAAAATTGAAGAGCCATTTTCTAAAACCTACTGAATAGCTTTTGAAGGGTCAGTTCCCTCAAATAAAAAAAAGAAGTAGTTCTGCAGCTTTGTTTTTATATACCGATGCATCTGTAAAGAACTTGTAATCAGGAACTTCCACTTCCATGGACTTCCTCTTCCCAAGGGGAGGTTCTTGCAAGATAGTCTAAAAGGAATGAGCCCTTTCTTTCTGGGACTGCTTTTGATAGTAGGCTTGACACAGCTGATATACTTTATCACGGGGGCAACCGTGGCTCAGGAAGTGTATCTGTAACTGGAAGGTCGCCGGTTCGATCCCTGGTCTCTCTGTTCTGGTCGTTGTGTCCTTGGGCAAGACACTTTACCCTACCGCCTACTGGTGTTGGCCAGAGGGGCCGATGGCGCGATATGGCAATCTGCCCCAGGGCAGCTGTGGCTACAACCGTAGCTTGCCTCCACCAGTGAGTGAATGAATAGTGGCATTGTAAAGCGCTTTGGGTGCCTTGAAAAGCGCTATATAAATCCAATCCATTATTATCTTATTTATTTATTTTAATCTTTTTCTCAATTGTAGTACAACAACCATCTGTATGTATTAAGGTCATCACAGCATCATGTGACACTTTATGACAACTGTCATTTTCATTCAAGGCATGAAGTAAACAGGGGCAAACTGCTGACTGCAGTCACCTTCAACCAGCATGACCAGCTGCTTGTTTCTGTTGTGATTTAGCTCCATTTGTAACATGTAGTTGTTTTACACGCAAATGTAAGCACATCCTGGTGTAAATCCTTAACCGACCGGTTGGTATTCCTTCACAAGACTTTCCTCTAAGAAAAACTTAACTTTAGTGCTGTTTTCTTTCCATTCAGAAACACTTTAAATAGTGTTTTCATGCTAGCTAAACCAAAATGTTGACTTCGCTGCTTAGAAGCAGGTAGTGCTTTTCCTATATTCATTCGTATTCATTGAGGGCAAGCTTCCAAGTGCCCTCTGTTGTGCCCCCAGCTGAACTGCAGGCAATTTCTGTCCAATGAAATGAGTGGAATGGCTTTTTAAAACTGATCCTGTCGTCTTCATCACCTCATAAAGGAGGTTTATTTTAATGTTAGACAGACTGATGTATCAGTCACTTTGGACCCACAGCAATACTACTAAATAATCTTTTAACTTTTGTGTACTATAAAAATAGTAATACAGTTGTAACTTACAATTTTGAGGCAGATTCTTAAGGCCTGACTTTACATTTTTTAACATTGTCTACAGTAACATTTATAAGGTAATACCTGACATCCAAATGCCGATGTCAGTGATTCCTTAAGTGCGGGTTGGGTGTGCCACAAAGGTACTGCAGGTGGGCCCAAGTAATAACAGAAATTCAGTGTATTTCTTTCTTTATTCAAAAAGT
>NW_024582460.1:920990-938822 GCF_018398535.1 Haplochromis burtoni
GTACCCTGCCTCTCGCCCTATGACAGCTGGGATAGGCCCCTGTGTGATCCTGACAAGGATAAGCAGAAGAGAATGGATGCATGCATGCATAAATACATTATAAAGGAAATCCATCATTTTTTTCTTATATTCTGATTAGATTAAAGATTTAAGATTGGGCGGACCCTGTGGGATATTCTGGTTTTTAAATGGGCCATTGAACACTTGACTATGGGAATGGCTGGCCAATGCAAATAATCCCCCATAAGACCCGAGCCACAAAATCATGTCAGTGAAGGTCCTGGAAAAAAGAGTGGTAACAGCAGAGCGACTGAAACAAAAATGTAATTAATTTATTGTTTCTTGTTGCTTGATGTAGAAAACTAGCTGCAGGGTCCTAATAATTACTGTGATGTTCAAAAGGCCAGTTCCTCCTCTTCCCACAGTCAGTCAGACAGAGCCTCTGGTTCTTAGAATTATTACAGCACAGGGCACCATCCAAACACTGGGAAATACAGTATGAGCCAAACTTAATTATTAACAGTCTCAACACATAACTGAGCCTCTCCCTCTTTCTCACTGTAACTCATAAATGAATAGATATAGCATTAAAAGAAAAAGAAAAAACATTGCGTCTCTGCAGCTATTCGGCTGTCATGTATTTTTCCTCCAACCAATGTTTTGACTGGCATTCTTAATTTTGGTTATGAGTATTAGTGACAGACTGCATGACTAAGAAGCTTTGATTATTATTCTGTTCTAAGGAAAAAGAATCTCACCTGTTTAAAACACTGGAGGCCTGTTGCTTTCATTTCCATCATAAAGGAGGTCTCATTAATTCTGGTCTCACTATTTTAACTCAAGCTGCATCTTAATTCAAACTTCACGCTAAAATCCTACAGTTAATTCTAGACACATTTAAAAGTAGTTTGGCTCTGCGGTATAGTGTCAGGACTTTTATGACCCAACTGTCTGTCAAAAAGGGGATGTCAAATACAAGGCCCAGGGATCCGAATCGGCACAGCAAAGGCTCCAATATGGCTCGCTGGGCAATTTTGGAAAAGAGGGCATAGATTTTTAAACCTTTAACAGTATTTCCATAAGTTTTGCAGCTTCTCCTGTTGACAAAAACCTCCCCCAAGGCCATTCATACTACACCAAAGTAAATAAGTAATAGATAAACAACTGAACAATAAAAAAGTTTCTGCTTTTTGAGAAATGTATGATTTTGTTTACAGTGGATTCACAGTTTGAAAAAATGACTTTTTGTTACTGCATTTCTCATTCTTATATTAAAATATCTTAGGGATTAAATACGGCCCACTTAAGATCAAAGTGGGCCATAAGTGGACCTTAAATTTTTAAACTAGCCTGTTTAAAACATTACGATGCGTGTTGTGAGGAATAGACTATTCTCCCTGAATCTGAGCTGTAACCCTAGCTTTGTTGTTGGAAATGGGAAAGTGGTAGTTTTACAGACCCATCGTCATGTCTACAATTGACCATTAAGTGTTGACTGTGCTGTGGAGCTCAGAGTAAACTGCACTAACTGGAGGAAATGGCTCTGCGGCTGCCGTGTTCGATAGATTTAGTCTGCTGTCTGAAATATTTGAAACCAATCCGAATAAAATGTCTGTAAACATGTTGCTGAGCTTTTCATACGCATTTACTGGACTTGTGTTTCAGTTATAAAGCTTTTCTCATGCGAAGAAGCAATCCACCATCATTTCAGGCTTTCTCGGTTTATTGATCATCTGTGTCCTGAGATGGATTAAAAGGGCTCCGTGGGTACAGTACCTTGTTATTACCATTGCTAACACTTAAAGAGATTGCATTTTCTGAGACTATAAGGGCCTCGGTTTGTATGTCTGTATTTATTCTAAAAGGCTTCAACCTTCTGCTGCTGCTGGTTTAAACATGTCTCAATTGAATGTAAATGAAGATGAAGACGGCTCAGCTTCTGTTTTCCTTCCCTCTGCCCACCCGTTGCTTTCCACTGCCTCTGGGCCTTGTTGTCTGCGTGTGCCCGCGTGGGTGTGTGTTTAGGTACGTGAGCGTGACCTTGGTTCTCCTGGGTAGATCCGGGTGTGGTGTTGTGGATACGATACGCATGTACCCACTCAGGCGCTGTTCAGTATACAGAACAGGAGAAGGTGATTTGTCTCTGGGAGGAAAGGCTTGCTGTGGCGCAGAGTCAGTTCTGCCTCTTTCTGTTTGTCCTCATCTTTACATAGTTACTTATCCGTGCTATCCGCAGGGCTGTATTTCATTTGAAAGTTCAGTCTCAATGTTTTCATTTTTGCCCAATTTCTGAGAAATACTAAGTGTTTAAAGAAAGACAAGGTCAGACCAAACAGATTCTTTCCATATTTTACATCCGCAGGCACTGGAAGTTTTTCAGATGCTTACTGCATGATTTTTCATTTCATTATTGATTCTTTTTTTTCTTCTTTTTTTTTAAATATCCAGTTTTTCATGCTCTAATTAGACTTGTGAATATTGATGCACCGTTTCATCGTGATTCACCAATGGCCCTTTGCACACAGCAACACGTCCACGGATAATACTTCTCGTATAATATGTGACATCAATGCATGAACCATTCGTCAGTTGCATTGCTGTAAGAACACTGTCATGCTGTGATGTGTGGACACTATGTGGCGGTTTGTACTCGATGCTTACATAAGGCGTGTGCTGCCTGACTACGGTTGTAAAGGAATTACCCTCCCACTCAACTGACTGATTCGTTCTCATAAGCAGTCGTGGCAGCCTTCAGAGCTAGACACATTTATTTATTATTTATTATTCACATGTGGCCTCAGCAGAATAAGCATTTAACCTCATTTGAAATCTGCAACTTAGCGTGTTACTCCCCTTATGGTCATTCATATTAAATGAGAGAATACATTAAGAGTATCTGCTGCTTCTCGTAGAAGCCTGTGTTTGGTAGGTCCTCACGGGATCTGGGTATCGATACAGGGACTCCAAATATTGATATGTTGATATGATGCATCCACCCATCTTCTTCTTCTTTAATAGTTTATTAAATAGATTTAAACACTCTGGGAGTACTATGAATAAAAGGGCTCATCTCATGTACAATCATCATGGGATAATGCAGGACAAGCAAGCTTACAGAGAATAGGCTCAACAGAAAAATCATCTGACACTGGACACACTTAGCATGACAAAGCTACTTCCTTAGTCAGCAACCTGGGCAATTTGTGCTGGTTAATTATAAGTTAATTATAAATTAAAATTATTGATAAATCATAATATGTGGCGTTCCAGTACTCAGAATACTGCAAAATTGCATCATGGGGTGTGTGATGATTCTTACCTCTTTCCATCAGGAGTGAAAGAATTTCCAGTCTGGACTGGTCCTCCTTTTAGCTCACCTCATAGCATAACATACCCAAATTAGTTCACCTTTGAGGCAGTCCAGTCAGATTCCCAAACCACTTAAAGAAGTGTAGAAGAGCAAAGGCTCCACTCTAAACTCCTCCCTGAATGACAGTGACATAAACTAGTTTATTTAATGAGGCCATGTAACCTTTTATGTTCTCACTATGAATATTTTCTTACTTGCAACCTTTAAAGTGGCTGCAGTGGCTGGAAATTTTGACCTTTTGTAATTCATCTCGTCTTTCCCCATAATTTCACTGCAGGTGATATCCACATGACATTTGTACTTTGTTAAAAACTGCAGCCAAATCAATGTTTGACTCATTCCAAATGTCACAAACTAAAACTAAATTCTCATCTGTGTTCTGGTTTCTGTAACCAACTTGTAGCATCGATATAATGGGATTTATTATAGTTTCAAAAGCAGAACATTACCAACTAAATGTCTGTTTCCTACAGTAAAAGAACAAACTCTGGTTACATGTTTTTTCTGTTTTAGGATGAGGCACTGAACAAAACTTAAAGAAAGCACTTTTTGAGTACATTTTAAAGATCATGTCACCCTATAATAGGACATAGCACATGGAAGGACTCCTATGCGTTACACTCATCATCTATATGTGATAGACTTGGTTGATCTTTATTTGGAATGACTCTGAGGTCGTTAATCCTGTTTGGAAGGGTGAGCCCAGATGCACCTGATGCAGAAAGCTCATTTCCGCCACTTGTATTTACAATCTCATTCATCGCTAGTCACACAGCTTTGAGTCACACTCCACCCGTTTTCATCTGAGAACCAAGTCAGACTTGGAGGTGCTGGCTTTCTTCCTGGAGATGTCACACTGTGCAGGAAACTTCCACAACGGAAGTGATTCTCTTGTTGTGCATCGCTTTGCAGTTGATTGGTCACTAGCAGACGTGCCTGACTCTAGTTGCCTAGGTAACCCTCTGACGTACCACCATCATATTTGTCAATCAGTGCTGTCCTCTGATAATATTGGTAGCCGCTTCTATCACTCGCCTTGCAGTTGATAAAAGTTTAACTCGGCAGTTGCCCACTTTCCATCACATGTGGCTGTTTAATTCTTACGGTAGTCACACCATCTCATTTGTAAACTCGGGCATTAAAACCGCTTGTGCATAGCATATTAGAAAATATCAGTTATTTTAAAAAACGGAAGGGCGGATGGAATGGAAAGCAGAGGTTTATAAACGGATGCGGAGGAGTGAGCTTGAAGTCCTCATTTGTTTAATAGTAAGCAGTGGCACAGAAGGGAGGATCAGAGGGCAACCTTAATGAGAAAACTTAACCGTGCATTTCTTTGGCTTCACTATGTTTTGAGAGCTGTAGTAACTATGCTGGAGCAGTAAAAGATTGAATAACTTTCTGAAATGAATCCTGCAGTCATTCTCAGTTTTGATGGATTTTGTTATATTTAGGCTCAAGTTGTTCTGTCAGAGGATGATGGATGTTTCACACGTTTGCCTCGTGCTGATAATCAAAAAGATTGGAGAAATTCTGCATTTGTATACAAACGCATGAAGGTCACTTGTCTTTTAATCAGTGTTTGCATTACATTCTATGGCTGAATTTAGCTTTTTACGCTTTTGGTTAGAGTATAACCACAATTTATATCTCTGTTTCTTCCCCATGTGTCTGTTGTGCTCCTGTATCGTATGAGCTGTGGATCTGCTTTCTATCTCTTACACTTGACTTGGCTAATTTTTTTCACCTCCCTAGCAGGACAAGGAATTTTTTACTAACTTAGTTTTCTTTCTGACTTATATCATTCTTGTCTTCCTGTACTAACGTGTGTGTGTGTGTGTGTGTGTGTGCATTCATCTGCTCTTGTGTTAATTATAAATCCCTTCACACATTCAATCCATTCAGTGTCCTTGCAAGATGCTGCGTGTCATGATATGACACATTATGCATTGTGGTATGAATGTATAATGTGGTGTATTATAATTCATGCGTAGCAGACAGTATGCATATGCATATATGTATGCATAAGGAGTGATTTCCTCTCCTGTAATGTGTTTGCTTGTGATACTGACAACAAATAGCCTCTGCCTCTGTGAGCAAGTATAGTAACAAAGCTAAATAAAGAGGAATTTATCAAATATGGAACGAGACCAGATGATGTTGAATAAGAATGCTGGGAAGTGACAGCACATGAAATGTTAGCATTATTGTTTATTATGTTTTACCTAAAGTATTAAGCGGATTTCTTTATTTGGTGAGTAGAACCAGCCATTATAAAGACTGTATACAAAAGAGGGAAATAATCAGTGACGTCGCGCTATGATTTAGAAAATGGCAATCTGAAGGTTTTGGCAATCTTACTTATTTATTTTGGTGAGAGCCTGAAATTTAAGTTATCGGCTAATTCTAGTAAGTTCGGTGTAGAATATTGATACATAGTGTAGGTGAATGGCACAAAAATCTTGTAATACTGATAAAATACAACATTTTTTCCCTTCTTGGTGTAAATAACTGCACAGGAGGCCATGTTATTTGCAAGATTTTGTATTAAAAATGTTCCTGTAGGCACTATAAATGCCTGGTTGATTCCACAATCCACTCTCATCACTTGAATTAACAGAAGGGACGCCTTGTACACACCTGCCAGGTACGGCTACTTTTTACCCCTCGGACGTAAAAGACTGATTGTAATCACAGTACTGTGCGGGCAGGATTGTGAATGCCATAAGTCGAAAACAAGGTCACACAGGAGCTTCAAATTCATACCAAACGTGCATCTACTATAAATCTTGGACAAGTTGGAGTTAGAGGTCAAGTTTTATGAAAACCTTTGAAATGCATTAATTTGTGAACAAGGCAACGTGAGATTTTTTCTTATCATAGGCGCGTCTACTAGGAGGAGTAGCCTCTACTAGGAGGAGCAGCACTGACGGTTGCCAGTATTTTTTCATTAACCAGCCCTATTAAAAAAAAAAAAAAAAAAACATAAAACAAATGAAAATTGAAAAAGGTGCCTGTAGGTTTGATGCTTTGGGTAGTGTGCAACAACATCTCATTGTACCCCAACGTTTCCATCACCACCCTTCCATCTGCACTTTTACCCACTGTAATCTCAGTGCCAACCTCAGAGACACTGGAAAGACTGTCAAAACTTCCAGCCCCAGTTGGCAGTTTTGATTGGCTGCCCCTCATAAGCAACAGGTTTGATTATTAGATAGGCAGAGTTCATGTGTTCGAGTCAGAACTGTGTGCTTGAGACGACCATATTGAGATATGTGCTCTACCTGATGCCATACAGTCAAAAACAGGAACAAAAACTGGCTATTAAGAATTACTAACTAGATGCAGTAACTTAAGTATTTGGGCATTTTAGGTCATCAACATCCATAAGAGAAAAAAGAATAACAACATTAACATTATTTAGGCTTCTTTGCAGGCTATTTTCCACAAAATAATAGTCCAGACTCTGTTATCCACACTTTCTGATACACTCCAGTGTATCGGGGTCCATGCTCCTGAGGCAAAACTCCAAATAAATATTTTACCTGTCTTGATGTGATATGAGGTTTTGGTTTATGTTGGAGAAAGCGAGAGTTTTATTCAATTTGTCTCCACTGAGCTGAGTTTATTGCAGGGCTTGAGATATTGATTTAGCGACCTGATGTCACATAAAAGACCTTAAAATGCGTCCATATAAATACAGAAACCAAAACGCTTAACCGTTTGATTAAATAATACATTACAGAATAAAAATGAGCCTGAGCTGCTAACTTCTCACCTTGACTGTAACAAGTGCAGTAGGAAATTGCCTGTCTGCTGGATGATTAAGTCTGTTGTTTTACTTTCCGAATTGCCAAGTCTGTGCAATAAAATTTCCGGGTTTATCTTTATCTGGGCATGTAGAGTTTGAGCTGACACAGCAGCTTTTCTGATAATGAACCTCTACCTTTTCACCCTGCTACTTACACTCGTATTTAATCAGGAAAATGCTTGATCAGTATGTAGTCTAATTAAGTTTGGTTTATCTCAGTGTTGCCAAATCTTTGCTGCTCTCAAGAATATTTTGCTTCACTCAAACCTGTGTCTTTGTTATGTTGGCTTGTTATTGTGAAGCTGTGTTTCTCGTAATATTGAACTGTTGAGTGGTTTCAGTGCAGCTCAGGCAAAAGGCTTTTGTGTGTTGTCTAACCATGTCTGGTTAAAAGAGATCCCCCACGTGAAGTGAAAATATGAGTTGAAATCAAGATGTTCTGTTCAAGTAAACCAAGAGACCTTTGACCCAACAGCATTCACTGACTGAGGTGTTTTCTAACATAACCATCAAACCAGCAGTTTGATTATTTTTGCTTGCAGAAAATCAGAAATCCAGTGTTTCAATCTATCATTTTGAGTTTGAGTAAATTACTGTTCAGATATATTGGATTATGATAGCAGATGACATTGTGTTCTGTAGTAAGAATAGGAAATAGGTGGAAGAGAGCCCAGAGAGGTGCAAGTATACATTGGAGAATAGAGGAATGAAGGTCAGTAGAATCAAGATCGCATATGTGTATGTGAATATGAGAGAGACAGAGAGGAGTGTAACAGGGAGCAGAGGTAGTGAACATGGATAACTTGGAATATCTCAGGTCAACAGTGGGTGGAGACAAGTGTTCGGTGTCTGGAAAGTTGTTCCTGCTGAAAGCGAATTTTTCCTTCCCACAGTCGCCAAGTGCTTGCTCATAGGGGGCATCTGATTGTTGAAGGGTTTTTACCTTAAAATGCATAGAGCCTTGAAGCCAATGTTGTTGAGATTGGGCTCTTTATGATTGGATTTGATTTGATTGCATGACACCAGGATAGCAGCAAGAGGGAAACAGCAGGTTTACAGAATACAAGTGAAACTTGCTGTATATATTTGTATGTACCCTCTACAAGAAGCGTGTCATTGACTGTCAGTGATCGCTGAGAAGCTGACTGTTCAGAGTGATATGTAAAAGCATATTAATGGACAAGCGTGCATAAGCAACAGGTATAACCAGAGCCTTGAGATGATTGGCAACAAAAGTCAAGAACTTGGGAGAGCTTCAACAAGAGTGGACAGATGCTAATCAGTGCATCAAGGGCCATCTTCCTAATATCAAAGCATTCCTGAACCAGAGGCAACATGCTAAAGACAACAAGGATCAGACCTTTGCTCAGTTCTCTTTCCAGATAAAGGCAACTTTTAGATTCCATTTGGAAGTTGAAAGCCTAGTATCTGAAGTGAGCATGGAGAGCTGTTTTAAATTCTGCTCTGACCACACTCAACATTTGCATTCACGTAGTAAAGTTTTATCATTAGATGCTGTTGTTTTATTTGGTTATTGCTAAATCCATCTGAACAATCACAGCTCAACAAAAAGCAGGTCATCTGTGCTTTATTTCTTCAGAAAATCAACATCCAGGGTAGAAATTAGGGGTGCTTTTACATTTGCTTCATTTGGTTCAGCTTAAATAATCCCAGATGTAGTTGCAGTTGGTAATGTTCAGCATGGTTCAGTGAAACCTGTCAATTCAACTATATGACTGCTTGAAAACAAGGATACCAGTTCGATTTTAAAGCCTTTACTGACAATCAAAGACTTAACCGTGAGCCTGCGTGGCTTCAAAAATGTTTGTTCATAAAAATTATGAAATGAACCAGACAATGAAAATAAACAGTCATTTTCAGGTTATGAAATGCCTCACTTTGAAAGTAATGAGTATGCCCTGATAAAACACAAATCGTTAAGTCCCAACAGAGAAGGATGCTGAGTGTCAGCAGAATGAGCTCACACATTGAGTAACAGTACATATTAAAGACCTTAATCTTTTAGTGAGTTCATCCAGATGCCGTGTTTCCTGACATCAAGTGTGATTTTTATGAAACCCCTGACTTGCTATTAAAGGGAGACAGAAAGATAATCTCCTTTTTCGCACAGACCCACAAATTTTTTTTATGTACGGCACAATAACTGTCAAACAGCACCTGTGGAAATTTGAATAAACATACACATCCTGACCTCGTAAACCTGTACTGGAACACTGACATAAATTAGCTCAGTTGGCAGGACACTCTGTAATTACTGACGCTCTTAAACCTGTCACTCAAATCCAGCCATTCTTACAACACACGGCTAATGACTAGAAATTTGTCACCAAATAGTCTGAATGGATTGTTGAGATCATGTGAAGCAAGCATTTGAAAGCCAGAAACATACTGAAATATTCAGTTTTGAGATATTTCTACTTATTGAAATTTTTCTATATGCTGTAAAGCTGTTAAAAAACAGCAGGTTTGTACCTCAGATTTATATGCGGATTTTCAATCACTTGAAGGATCAGACATATTATTTATTTATATGTTTTAAATTTTAAAAAAATGTTTGAAACAATTTCCTCATGTACAGTTTGATTTATAGGGGAAAAAGACGATGCTGTCTCTAGCAGATTATTGCTGTTGCCCGTAATTTGCTCTGCAAAATTGTCTGCATACATTTGCTGTTTACTTTCTGAGCTGTAGAGCTAGACACACAAAAAAGTGCAATGCAATATGGAAACATGGTAACAAAGAATTTTCACCATCAAAGTAAAGGCTGCGCCTGGTTGCAGCTGAAGACTTCCATGCAAACTGCTGGCAACTGTGACAACCTGTTAGTGACCAAAGCAACTGCAATTAGGTTTTTGGTGCCGTACCATTTTCCTCTATTACCAACTTCTCACTAGTGACGGCAAGTAACCTCCAGCAACCATTTGCCAACCAGATGGAGAATACAGGTTTTTCTCTAGTCACTGGTGGCAACCAGGGGACAATGACTGCTCTCTAGGCCTGTATGAATGGGGCCTTAGTTGGGCAAAGTTAACATACTAAATATATTCCTACCTATGGCCAACTCAACGGATTCATAAGCCTAAATGTAACAGCTATCGATAGCATATGGGTAAAAGTTTTACCAAGCCTGATCAGGCTTGTGAAACAGGCATGAAAACTTTATTACTTGTGTAGAAAGTCTGAGAAAGATGCACATTTTTGCTCCAGGTTGCACGTTAAGGTCTCAAAACTAGACTAGATTATATGGTACAGGTGAACTAGACCAAAAATATTTTACAACAGGCCAGATTTCGCCTGCATGCAATGAGTTTGACAGACATGATGTACACAGTGATCAAATAGTTCATGTTATACTGATACTGAAGCTTTTATGGATTTCCAGTAAGAGAGAAATGATACTAATTTTCATGGTTCTGGGTCAGTTTTGACCCAGTATTTTGAGTTTTCATGTTTTGGTTTGATTTTCTATTTTCTGGTTATCTTCTTGATCTATTTGATGATGATGTTCTATGTTCCAGCTTATTCTGGTTTATTTTTAGTTCTGTGTGTTAAGACACAGTGTTATGTGTGTTTTTCCTAGTCTGCTTCCTTGTGTATTGTTTCCCGTTTTATTTTGAAGGATTGTGTCCTATATCAGTGTGTCCAGCTTTGCTCCTCCTGTGTCGTTAGCCCAAATTTCTCCCAGCTGTGTCTCCCTCCTGTTACCCATTCCCTGATTACCACCCTGTGTATATTAGCCCTGTGTTTTCCTCACCCCAGTGTCACGTCGTACCGTCAGATCCTGCCTGTGTGGTCCAGTTAGTGGTTTCATGTTTGGTTTCTGTTTTGTTTGGTGCCAGCAATAAAGCTGAGGTTTTCAGTTACATTTCCGTCTGTGAGTCCTGCACTTGGATCCACATCTCCACCTGCCCGCACACAGAGCCCTGACACTAATACAGATGCACTCAGCTTTTAAAAGCATGATGCTTTTGCTGTAATAGACAAAAACAGACATCTCAAGGCTGATCTGGCACAGGTGCAATGGATTGATCCACAGTTACTGTGTGATTGTCAATGCTCTGTGTGTGTGTTGCATTTCCTCTTACCCTTTGATTTATAGCAGCTGTGTTTCACAGGCAGCGATTTATCAAAGGAAAAAATGTCTGGGGCCTTCGAAAACAAGCCCACTTCATTACTCAAACATCACATGGCAGCTCCCTGCACGATAGGCTCGGCCTGTTAACACGAAGGGCTTATTGCAGGGTTAGCTGAGTGTGAGTGAGTGTGCGGTCATTGAAAGTCTTGTTAATGCAGCATTACGCTGGCTGTCAAAAGTTAATGAATGCCAGTGTGAGTAGCTGAGCTTTGTTTGTTTGTGCACAACTTGTGGAGCCTTTACAGAAGCGCTGACATCTCTTTCTGTCTGTGTTTCAGCTCGGAAAAGTGATGGAGAAGTGCTTTTGCCAAACTGCTGTAATGCCTTGCTGAACTTGAACTCACTGGATGAGTCATGATCATGTGCTTCGCTCCACTACCACACTCTCTTTTCAACTCCATATTTATGAGCGATTTCTGCCTGAGCCTTTTCTCTCTCGATTCACTCATAATCCTTCACATCCTCACTTTTTGGCTCTACCGATACTCTCATTTACTTTGAGTATCCATGACTCTCATTATTTAACCTGCTGTCTGGGCTTTCAGTCACCATCTACTGCTCTTTCATTTTCTACCTTTGTTTCTATGCACTAAATTCCTCAGCTTTATTTATTTATTTATTTTTAATAGTTTCCTTCCATGAACAGTAAAGTTAGTCTGGGTCTTTTTGCTTCACCATTCTTTTTAGAATATTTCTGCATAATTATAGGTTTTTATTTCAAATAGTTCCCTATATTTTTACACATAAATTGTCTTAGTCTGTGCAATGGTTGAAATTATGAGGAAAAAAAGGCTTTTGGTGCTAATTATTACATTTTATTACACAGTTCTGAGCCTACTATCTGAATGTCACAGAAGAAATTGTGACTCATCAGACAAGCCAGCATCTTTCTGCTCCTCTTTTGTTCAGTTTTGATGAGCTTGTGCGAAAGTTAACCTCATTCCTGGTGTGGGGTGTTCAGGGATGCTGTGAATACGGTTGTTGTAATGAGCTGAAGCATTCTACTCTGACATCAACAAAGTGTTTTCATCCAGAGAGCTGGATCACTGGGTATTTTCTCCTATTCGGATGTAAACTCTTTGAGTTGGCTGTGTGGGAAAATCCCAGCAGTTTTGGAAATACTCAGATCAACCTGTCTGACACTAACAACCATGCCACGTCCAAAATCACTCAAATCGACTTTTGCAGCAGCAACCACAGTCATCGCTAAATGTTTGCCTATCGTCAGCTGTCATTAGGATGACAATTACTAAACATTATTGGCTTATACTGGAGTTCAGTCAATAAATGAGCAGTCCCATAGTAATTGTACACTCTTAACATGTTGTTGATGCTAAAATGTGGCATTCTTGCCTCTATAAAATCAAATTAAACCAGACTACTAGTGTTCTCTCTCTCTTTTTTCATATTTTTTGTTAAATATAGAACATAAACAGTCCTCAGCAAGTTGTTAAAACACTCCAAAATGCAGAGGATATGTTCTTAATGGCATAGAGCACAGGTGTCGAACTCCAGGCCTCGAGGGCCAGTGTCCTGCAAGTTGTAGATGTCCTTGATCCAGCACAGGTGATTTAAATGACTAAATTACCTCTTCAACATGTCTTGAAGTTCTTCAGAAGCCTGGTAATGAACTAATCATTTGATTTAGGTGTGTTGACCCAGGGTGATATCAAAAACCCTTGAGGCCTGGAGTTGGACACCCTTGGTCTAACTGGACTTTCCATACAAGTTCGACACCCCTGGCATAGAGTCATCCAGCTACAGCATTGGTGCTGTAGACGAGCATGGCCTATGCAGCTCTTCACTGGAAGCACCCTCGCCAAAGTATTCTTAGAATTATTCCCATGTCTATCTGCTGTATCTAAAGCTGGAGTTAAGGGATTTAGATGCAGTTTTTCAACAGGTGCACCAAGGCAGATTTGACAGGGTTTTGCCACAGAATAACAGTATGCCAGTAGTTAGTGCAGGCCAACTAACTCCTTGGTGTTCATATTTATATTAATAGTTTTCTATCACAAAAAAGTACACGTGTTCATTTAAGTAAATAAACAGAGCAGTAAGAGATGTTTTTCAAAATTTGTTTTCTTTATTTTGATTTGCCGCTAATGACAATTTTTTTTATTTGTAGATTTTGTAGTGCTCCCTACAATGTGAACCTCTCACCTGAATTTTCAAAGTTTTGTTCAATCCAATTCAATTAAATTAAATTCAAGCTCAACAATCAAATGATCCCCTATGAGAGCAAGCACTAGGCAACAGTGGAAAGGAAAAACTTCCTTTTTAACAGGAAGAAACCTTTGACAGAACCAGGCTCAGAAAGGGGCAGCCATCGAGGTCATCAAGACGTTTAAGTTTTATGTATCGAGTCTCCAGGGATGGATATCCTGTCTTGTACTGAAATTGTTCTTCTGTCTTAAATGTCCAGCGCTGTTGCTTGTAGTTGTCTTCAATGAAATAGTCATCAGTGTAAACGTCAGAGTCATGTAAGTTTGACTTTGATGGGAGACTCATGGTGATTTACAACCAACCATGATGTTTCTAGATTTGAGGTCAGCGTGCACTATTCCTACAGAACCCAGGTGGGACAGAGCATTTGTGAGTTGACCCAAAATTGGCCTGACTTCGCTTATGGGGAGACCCTGGTTATTCCGGTCCCCTATGTAGTCCCACAGGCATTGATCAAGGAGTTCAAAGTTTAGGCAAACCTGCTCTCCGTCGTGGAAAAAGACGTTCCAATTAACAATGTTGGCTGTATCTGGATCCAACTTTCGCAGCTGCTCCAGGATGAAAATTTCCAGTTTTGCCTCTTGCTGAACATCAGGGCGGCTCTTGTTGACTTTAATGGCAATGGCTTGGTTGGTTTTTGTGTCGCGACATTTGGCTACAATACCAAAGGCCCCTTCTCCAAGTAAAGCCTCTACCTTGTAGTGGTTTCCCAAAATGCTCCCTTCAACTATTTCAAGCTCATTTGAGCTGAAGGATGGGTTGGCTGACATGGTGAAATGTGTCGGCTTGGTTGTTGAATTGCTGAAAAACGTGAAACTCTCAAAACTTTCCAAAAGGGTTTTGGTTGCTGTCAGGTCAGCGTCCGTTAAGCAGTAAAGTTTAACAGAGCAAAGCCCCTATTAAAAACTCCACATGCATGAAAACTCAGAATTCGGTAGACTAGACATTGCTGGCGCTCCCGGTTAAAGAATTTTGTCAATACGACTTGTAGTTCTTTCTTGGGAAGCATTTGTTTCACAATGACTTTTCTGTTTATTTAAAGCAGCAGAAGAAAGGCAGGTGTGTGTGTGTGTGTGTGTGTGTGTGTGTGTGTGTGGTGCCACTGGGTGCAGTTGCTATAGCAACCAAGCTCACACCTGCCTGCTTAATGAGCTCTGTCATTCTGCCAAGATTCATCTTTAAAACTTTTTTCAACTGTTGCTGTGTCCACAGTGTTTGCTCTACAGCCATCATTTTACCCTCGAAACGTAGCCATCGTTTTTCTCTTTCCAACATTGTGTTTTTCAAAGCTCAGAGATTTAAACTTTTTGAATTGTGTGGCTCAAAGTAGAGGGATAACCTTCTAACTGACCCATAGAAATACATTGTATTTTTAGTCAGGAGTTTGTTTCAACAGCAGGAAAGACCCCACTTTTTAAATTGCTCCTGTCATCACATTTTTGACACCACAAGGATAAAAGAGACACTGTTGTGTAGAACAATTCATTGGGATCCTCACAGTTCAAAAGCTGTTTTGATGGGAGTTAGGGTCTTGGATTTAGATGCAGTTTTTCAACAGGTGCACCAAAGCAGATTTGACAGGGTTTCGCCACAGAATAACAATATGCCAGTAGTTACTGCAGGACAACTAAATAGAGCATTCTGATTGGCCTGTTAAATTCAAACTTATTGTTCATTGGTGGATTTTTCTTCCGCACACAGGTGGTTCAGATCTGGGCATTTGGAGTCAGATGGTGATTTTTAGAATCATCTTTTCTGAATCATTAAAATTTACGGCATTTAGCTGTCTGTAGTGGATTTTCCCACATTTCAGTCATTCAGTGATTAAAATAATGAGGTTTCAATTTTTTATGCAGATGTTTTCTGACTCTACATTTTCTTTTGTCATTAATCAGATTTTTCTAATTTACATTTTAAACATGTTCGCCTACTTTTAACTTCTTCTCTTTGAATGTCAGATTTCAATAGTTCTGAACTTTTGTTTTCAGGTGAAAATTTCTGTATTTTTCATCTCATTCAACATTTTTAACTTAACATGCAGCAGTTATTTCATTTCAGCTCAAAACATTCAGCTATCAGCATCCACACTGCAGTTTCTTCAGAAAATGCATTCTCTAGTTTAGTTTAGAATTTTTAAATGAAATGAAATTGATGAGGCAAAACCACAGGATTCAGAAATGAATTTTTTCTCTCCAACCATTGGTTGTTAGTTGGAAAAAACTTCATTGGGGAAGCAAAGCTGTTCAACAAGTAATTCAACCGAAGATCAAAAAGAATAGATGAAAACAAAGGAAATACTTAATTTTTCACTTGTGATGATCAGAGTAGAGACTAAAGGTCCGATTGGGCTGCACAAGATTTCCACTTCCACTTTTCAAACTGGGCCTCAGAACCTCTGCTTTAAATGATTGATCTTCTTTTTGTATCTGTATTGTTTTTATTAGGGTTTTTTAATGTTATGAGGGGTTTTAATACATTTTTTCCAGTCAGATGTATTTTTGTTATCAGAGACACACTTCTATCATTCATTTGTTTCATTCATATCATTCATATCATTCATATCATTCTTTCATTCAGCAGCAGCGTGAGCAGAAAAGTGACTTCCCTTCAGGTGAATATGTTGTGGATTGAACGTTTAAGCGGGACAGACAACCCCTTGAAATACAACAAAAGAAGCTTGCTGTTGGCACCATTTGCAGTTTGATTTATTTTGCCCTTAAGCATCTTTGACAGCTTTCGTGTGAAGCCCGCCTCACTTATTCCAAGATCTGATCTATCCGATGCATCTTCACCTGGATGGTTGGCAGCTGTTCCTCTTAGAGACAGTTGATAGAGATGTATCTGGGCTGTCATCTCGGCACTGCTCAGGGATTTGTCAGCTAAGCTCACTTTGACTCACTTGTGGGGTGAGCTTCGCTTGTCTGGAAGAATATAATGTGCCCCGCAGTCAACAGTTAGTGCAGCAGGAAGCAGTTTGCCGTCATCTTGCCTCAGATTTAAAAACAAAAAAATCAGGATGTTTATTCCTATTAAACTGTCTTGGAGTGAGGGGCTAAAGCAGCGCCTTTTAATTAAAAGGGAAGATTTTTTGGGGGGGAAAAGGAGCCGGATGGGAGCGGTCAGTTTTCTCAAAGTACATGACCTGGCTTGAAATGTTTTTTGCTACAGCTCCTCAAATCCCGAATTTTTTAGTCCTACTCTTTCCTTTGGAGGAAAGGCCTGTCTTAAGAGGAGCCTCTACTAGTGTTCTGTCTCCTTTTAAAGTTTCTAGTAGAGTAGACAGCTTCCTGAAACGTCCTTAGTTTATTAGTTACACTAACACAATATATTTTATATTAATCAAAATCTGGATTCTGGGCCAAATTCATAATTTTTCTTTGATTTTTTTGGTACATTGCAGTTTTGTTTTAATCACCTCATAATCCAGGAAATAGTCAGAATTCAATTCATTGGCCTTTACTGTGTTTATGGGAAATACCTTTGGGTCAATCCGGTGATGAATGCTGTGTGTAGAAACATGCAGGAATCCAGCTAGAATGTTTGGTATAAGTATTAATAATGTGCAGATTTCTGCCTTAGAGGAATTTTATAGGAATGTATGATCAAATTCCACTGTTTTTGTTTGTAATTCAATTGGAATTTCAGAAGTCCAGCAGGGCAAGAAACACGCAGTTCTAGAATAAGACATGATTGTAAGTCATAAATAAACCAGCAATTTTCACAGTAAGACATAAGAAGCCAGCAGAGAGATTCATCACATAAATGTCTCCATAAACATGAAATGATTTATCTTAACGGAGGCTTAAGCCTGCTGTAGTCACATTACATATGTAAATGTCTACACTTTTTCTTTTACCTAAAAACACAGTGGCAGCCACACTGCTGGCTTGTTTACAGTCTGTATGATGGTCCTTGATAAGTGCACTGTCATTATAGCTAATGGAGTCATTGAAAATCAAAGGCATAATACACCAAAGTGGATCAGGAAACATGGGGGACTGAATTGGTTCTCATTATTTATGAGCCCTTCACAACAAATATATGTGCAAGATGATGACTAAACTTGTATTTGAATTCGTATTGCCTTACCTGCTCTCTGGAATTGACAGCAGGCTTTTTGTTATTCAAAAATAAATAAATGTATGAAAGTAAACCTAATGTGTTTAAAAACTAAAAATGACAATCTTGTAGATGATTTCATGCATCACTTATAAGTTGACTTTTACAGCAGCACGTTGGATCTGAAATCAGTGCATTCATGTGCGAGCT
>NW_024582460.1:938842-968842 GCF_018398535.1 Haplochromis burtoni
CTAATGCTTCAAAATGCTGTTTCTAAAACATTTTTGTGAAATAAAGAGCTCACCAAAGAAGGACAACTGTGTCAACACATGATCCAACGAAAGACAGCATCCACTGTCTGAGATCACATTTATTCACTGAGCTATTGAAATTACTGTGGCTCTTTGTGTGTGTGTGTGTGTGTGTGTGTGTGTGTGTGTGTGTGTGTGTGTGTGTGTGTGTGTGTGGTATTTTGAGAGTCTGCTGAGCAGACAAAGACACAATCTATAACACAAGAACTTCAGCTAGTGTGGCTCCCAGAGAAAAAGGCCAAAATAAATACCACAAAAATGTCACAGAGTGCACAGATCAGACCCTACAATATTACTGGTAGGCAAACACACATGTACACAAAAATATGCACACACACACACACACAAACACAAAGCCACCTTGTACAGTAACATACTCACACATAGGCAGCAGGATCATTTGCATAATCTTCACCTAATTCCTTGTTCTTCCCTGGTTGTCCGTTGTCTCGCTATGATAAATTGCCCCAAGCAACCTTGCAGGTTCCTTAATATGGTGCTAATTGGCCAATTAGGGCGCCGTTTTGCCTGAGGATTTCGCCACTTTTTGCGGTTATATTTCAAGTTTACTGTTAATCAACAAATGGCCTCAGATTCCTCTTCTGTCAAAATCCAACCACACATTGGACTATGCTCAAAAACACAAAGATACAGTGCATATGGTACTGAAGGCACATTTAAAGATAGAAGAGCTGTACAAACGAGGGCAATAAAAATCACATAAATGAAGGACAGAGTCTTAATCTATACGAAACCAGGCCTAGAAAGGTCTTAGAAAAAAAGTCCTATGCCCAGCTGAATCATGGCAGCCTTTACAGCTTTGCCCAGGTAAAAGCCATAGACGATATAAAAGACCAGTACAATGTCACTCACTGGTTTGTGCAGCGAGCATATCTTGCATAATCCTCCTGACGCTTGACAATGGCCAAAATTTACAAAATTGACTTAATATTTGATTCACTATGACCTGAATTGAGTAACTAAACCTAAAAACTCATCACAAAAACCTTTTACTGAGGTCAGTTCTAAGAGCCTTGTTTCCACAAACTTCTGCAGGACAGGAAGTGTTTGTGAAACCAGGTACTGGCCTTTTAAAAGACTGCAGATTGCGGAAGAGATGTCAGACTGTTAAACTCAAAACTCAATCAGTTTAACCTGAGACACATAATCCTAACTATAGTGGGGAAATGAATATGATCACACTACTTAAAACATAACCCAAGTACCAAGGTGCTTACATAATATACTTAAAAATTAGAACTTTTTGTAAGTTGGTAAAATACAGATAGGCAAACAATGCAGGTGTCATCAGTTGGAAATGGCATTAAGTGGAGTAATTTCTTATTTTCAGTGGATTCTTACGTGTGAGCATTCATATCATTTCAAAATATGACAGTTTCCCAATTTTCTTGCCACCTTATCATCATCGGCATCTCTTTACCCCTCCAGCTTTTTTCTTTTGTCATCATGAATTAGACCCACAGTGGGGGTTAACTCATACAGTGCTCTCGCGCCTACAGGTTATTGTTTAGGCGTTTTGCGCTGCCTTTGTACTCCCAGAGTTGTCTCTTGCTATTTACCTGCTCTGCAGGGTATTGTACAGTTTGTCACTGTTGGCTGTGCACAATCTCTCACTACTAACACAACTCTATTTTTGACTCAAACTTAGTTCCTCCCTATATCCTCTTTCACACAGAGTATTTTTTTTTTTTGTTAGAATGGCATTAACGCCCCCGTCTCCTGCGTGCACTGGAATATATCACTGTTGTTATTTGAAGCATTTTCTTTTACTTGGATTTTAAGTTCACCTGACTTTCTGATATTTTTGCAGTATAACATAAATAAAACTGAAGTTTTGAAAAGAGCTTGCACCTGTCATTTATTTAAATAGTCCTACCCCCATCACAGCTTTCTCAGCTTCTTTTTCCATCTAAAATCTACAGTTTGATGGCTTTCCTTTTGGATTAAAACAAAATCATGTTTATATTTGTCACATTTAAATCCCAGAGAAATAGGCTTGTTTCCCATTTTGCATCTTAAGATGCATTTTGAAAGCTTGCCAGGTTTTGTTGTTGTTTTGCATCTCATTCACTTTTTTAGTTTCTGACCTATTTTCTTTTCTTTTAGGATCTTCTACGTGTCTCATGACTCCCAAGATTTGAAGATCTTCAGCTACATTGCCAGAGATGGACAGAGCAATGTGTTCCGCTGTAATGTGTTCAAGTCCAAGAAGAAGGTAAGACAGAGAGAAGCTCCGTTTTAATGTCACTTGTTACGTGCCATTGATGAGTTGGATAGATTCACTTAACTTAAGCCATACACCTACAGCTCTGCTTTAGACATCATCTCATAAATTTGTTTTAAACAACTGAACAACAACAGAAAGCAATTTTATAGCAACCAAAAGTGGTTGCTATAAAACAACACAAGGACAAAAGTTGTACACTGAGGACTGGCTGTCTTATGTTAAGAAGTAATTATTTATTTATTTTGGGGGGTTTTTTGGGGGAGGATCTATTAGCAAGATTAATCAAAAAGTTGTAATCCGGTTGTGAGTTTTTTGGGATTTATCTTCTTCTTGTTTTCACTTCATAAATGCATATTCATTTGAAATACTGAAAATTAATTTGAAATAAAAAAAATATTGGGAGTCACCATTCAGATGTTTTTGTAAAAATATCACTCATCCAGATACAGATATTCTAGAACTAGTACCAAGGCTGTATAACAAACCACACATTGCATGGTTACATGGTTTCAAACTAACCTTCTATTAGATCTAAATCTTTTATTATAAAAAACCTTTAGTCACAATTATAAATATAGTATGAAAGCCTACTTAAGGCTCAAATTTTAACCAGAGAGACTAGAATACGATGTTGGTATTTAAGGAATTGAGCTAAGTCACTTGATTCATATCTCTCAGACAGATTGTGATTTGTGTAAATGTGGAGCCTTCGTTTTACAAACGTTAGTCAAAGAGTTCCCCAGGAATGAGGACCAGTACTACAGTGCTTAAATCTTTGGGCAATATTACAAGAAAACACTGCATACATTTTCGGTTCTCTGCAGATGATACCCAGCTGTGTTTATCTACGAAGGCAGATAATATAAGACAATTAGTTAAACTGCAGTCACGTCTTAAAGATTTAAAGGCCTGGATGTGAAGTCATTTTCTTCTCCTGATTTCAGAGAAAGATTAGGCCCTAAAAATCTTGGAAGCATGATGTCTAACCAGATACTTAGAAACTTACAAAGGATGGCATTACCTTGGCCTCCAGCAACACTGTGAAGAATCTTGTCATTTTTGATCAGGATGTGTTCTTCAGTGCATGTATTAAACAAATATGTAGGGCTGCTTTCTTTCATCTTTGAAATACTGCTAAAATTAGAAACAGCAGAGCCTTCAGCTGTCATGTCCTGTAGAACTAGCTCCCAGCTTGGATTCAGGAGACAGGCACCCTCTCTACTTTTAAGATTAGGCTTCAAATTGTTCCTTTTTGATAAAGCTTAGATTTAGGGCTGGATCAGGTGACCCTGAATAATCCCTTAGTTATGCTGATATAGGCTCAGACTGCTGTGGGACTTTCTGTGACCGTATGATACAATAAGCATCACAGTCATTTCTGCATCGTTTCCACTCACCTATACCACTTTTTAATGACAGCATGTCATTACACTTTTGTCTTCTCCTAGTCTGTCTCCTTGTGCTCTCTTTCTTTTATTTTGTCGTTTCCTTCCACTCCAGCTGGTCGCGACAGTTGGCTGTCCCTCCCTGAGCCCGATTCTGCTGGAGATTTCTTCCTGTTAAAAGGGAGTTTTTCCTTCCCACCATCACAAGTGCTTGCTCATAGAGGATTTTCAACACCAAAATTACAAATGAATTTACAAAAACACATAATATAATCACATAGGCGGGGGGAAATGCAAGAGTTCAAAGAGTTACTTGTCTAAATTGTGTGGAAGTTTAAAATGGTTCATGCAAGCCTCAACACCACAATAAAATGTCACTAAGAGGTGAAGAGTGACAATTCAAGGGAATTTATGAGAAAGTCTTGCTTAATCAATACGTCTTTTAAAAGTATTTAATAGAAGATACTGTCCACTGTAATTCACCTTTTGTAGTTAACGGTCAAGAGTTTCCTGCGTGGCAGGCTGTGCTCTGGCTGGTTCTGGAGCAACAGTTCAAGTATATAATCTGGGGCCAGGCCATGAAGGACTTTAAAAGCAGCAAGTTAAATTTAAAAGGTAGTTCTTGACCGGCAAGTGGGCAGCCATTAAAATCTGCTATGCTTCACATAACTGATTATGGTGAGTATGGTAAAACCTGAAAATGTGTTTGGACACACTCCGCTGATAAGTAGAGCTGAACTGCCAGTGAGCAAGTTGCTTCATGCCAACCTCTTCATACTCAGTTTCTCAAAAACCAACTAATGAGACTTTTTTTTTTCTTAACCTTGTTCTGCTAACAAGATTCTGCTTTGTTTGGGTTGTTTATGATTTCGAGTTCTTCCCAATTTAGATTTGTATGATGTCTTTTCCGATTTTTTTTTTCAAAAGGAGCAGCAGAGAGGATGGGCTTCAACCTAGAATGAGTCATACGAATAATGTGTTCTTAAATGGCTGTATCTCAAACCACTGAGGTACTTTTTAGTGCTTGTGTGTCTGTAGTCTTTCTTATCTGTAGAAGTTTTCATCACTGCATCTGATCTGCAGAGATGAAGAAATGCCGTACCGTGCTATGAAAAAGTCTTTGCACCTTTTACTGATTTTATTTTATTTTTTTTTGCCACATTTACATGTTTCAGATCATCAAGCCAATTTTAATATTGGACAAAGATAACCGGATTAAATGCAGAATGCAAATTTTAAATGATGATGTGGGAAAACTATCCACATCTATCTTGCCCTTTATGAAAAGGTAATTTAAGTCCAGCATGAACGGCCAATTTAAGGCATTTGACTGCCATGTTGACTGTTGGTAGGACGTTCCTTTTATGAATGTGATTTCTTGATTCAACATGTCTGGCAGTAATCAGGTCTGGGCGAGTTTAGTGAAAATGAACTCATCTATCCTGTAAATGTGGTTAATCCCACTTAATTAATGACTTATCAGTTTTTTTCACACAGGTCCAGGTAGGTTTGGCTGCCTGCCTAAATGAACTCATCATTTCTAAACTGCATTCTGTATTTAGTTGGGCTGTCTTTGTCTGATATTAGAATTTGTTTGATCTGAAACATGTATCTGTGACAAATGAAAGAAAATCAGGAAAGGGGAAAATACTTTTTTCCACACCAACGTGTATTTCTCAATCCTCCGCACTTTTACAGCCCAGTTCAGTCCTCCTAACTAATATCTCATAATACCCTGTGTGAATCTTCTGTTTCACCTGCAAGGCTCACATTTTATTTCCTTTATTAATCAGCTGTGATGTGTAATTAGAATACACTAGAGGGGTCGGATTTGTTTTTGTTAATTCCCAATTTGATCTCAAGTCAGCTGGGCCAGAAAATCCTATGAAGCAAAAAATGTATTCACAAAACACACTCCCAAGTTGGCTTAAGCCCCCTCCTTCAGTGTGGTATGGCAGACCATGGATAATGCCTTTGTCAGTGAGAAGGATGTTAGACTGATGGTGATTCAGATCTCTGGTTCAGATGAAATTACCACTTCTGACAATCACTCTGATCTGTTTTTATGCAAAACAATGCTTTCTGGAGCAATCCATTGAAAGGTTCCAACATCATTCCCCGCCGTCTCTGCGGCTTTCACACTATGCCAACCAAGCAAATGGGCCAGATTGGACCTTTTAGGCAGGCTGCTAGCTGTTAGCCCTGTTAGCTTATTCATTTATGTAATTTACAATGAAACGGCTCCACAAAAGAGGGTGGACTGATTGAGCTCATGAATGGATGATTTAAACAGTCACCTCTTTTGGGCCTTTAATGCAGTTTATCCTTAGGAAGGTTTTCTCATTATCTAACATTACCTGGCACAATTTCTTATACCTTGCGATCTCAAATGTTTCACATCCTCATGATGGCACATTATTGGTGCTGAACTAAGGTGTTCTAAATTCTGTGATTTTTTTTTATTTTTTATTTTTTGGGGATTTTGGTCGAGATAGGTCTCAAGAAGAAAGGTGTAGCTGGCGTAAATGGTGCTCATCATAAACATTTACCTTGGCGCAAATAGGTATCATGGAAAAAAAAGATTTTCCGACAGCATTCATGTAAGTTAAAACACTTGTATGAGCAAATTTCAGGAGAGGATGAAAAGCAGGTGACCCATATGCCATAAGGCTATCGCAGAGGTCTGGATTCAGATACACCATACAGTATGTCCTTTCCACTCTCAACTGTCATAATAAAAGCTAAAACAAAAGATCTAAAATACTTTTTAAAAGTGCTTTTACTTACTAGCATGCCAGAGAATTGAACTACCAATCTACTGATTAGTAGGTAAATGCTGAGGCACAGCTGCCAAAATCTGATTTCCAATTTTAATTGGCAGTTGCACTGATGGTGCTTGTTTTGGTTTTATGTAATTTTTCATTAGAGTCGTTAGTTATAATATTGGGTATTTGCTGATTTATCAGTACCAACATTTATAACAGAAAGTGTATTTCCATTAATTTTCATTTTTAGCAATTACAAAAGAAAGTTATATAATTAAAGAAGACATTCATCCAAGGCTACGTTCACACTGCAGGCGAAAGCGCATCAAATCCGACTTTTTTGACCCTATGCGACCCATATCCGATCATGGTATGACAGTGTGAACGGCACAAATCCGATGTTTTCAAATCCAACCTGGGTCACTTTCGTATGTGGTACTGAATCCGATACATATCTGATGTTTTAGAAAGCGACTGCTGTTTGAACGGTCATGTCGCATTAAATTCGTCTTTTACGTCACTGACACAAGACAGACGGCAATTATTTGTAGTGTGAACAACCAGACAAATTAAATCAGATTTGATCAAAAAATCGGAATTGAGCATTAAGACCTTCAGTGTGAACGTAGCCTAACAGATGAAAGATTCCTGGTTCGATCCTGGTTTGGGTCAGAAAGGGGCACTGATGTAAAAACTCTGCTAAATCAAACATGTAGAGCGACCGTCTGTGATAAGCCCTTCTAAATAAGGTGGCAACTGGAGGTAGCTTCTACAAAGAAGAGATGGAAGAAACACCCTTCAACCATGTTACGAGTGTTGATGTTGCATAGTCTGTCCACTAGAGGGCACTCTGCAATATCCCCATTGCTGTGCAATGTGCCTGCTAAGTGCAAATGAGTAATCCGTGTCTTGCAACAATAGAATTTTTAAGCTGCATTGTCATATTATTTTAGGAAGGAGGTGTAAATAACAAAACATAAAAAATAAACAAATCTGTTTATGTTTTGTGTTACTTAAAGAAAAATTATTTTGGGCAATATATCAGATTTTTAAGTATTCAAATATATGTATTTGCATCTGTGTTAAAAATCCTGTATCAGCTGGGCTCTATTTTTTCAAACGATCAGTGAAAGAATTTGTGTTTTTGTGTCAAAACAACCTCAAACTTTGTTGCTGCATAATTACAAGATGGACAAAGACTGATCAGTGCATCATTTCCGATGTTTTCACAGTCTGGTAGTTATGTGGCGTTCACAACAATCCCACCTTCTCTTTTAAATCTAGTCACTGTCTGAGTCGCATCCTGACAACCGCTAAAAAAGACACACCCTGGTTTTCCTCCTTGCACTGTGGGGCTGGCATTGGTGTGAGGAACAAGTATGAGGGTCTTCTGGGGTGGATATGTTGCTGCTGAAATAAGCTGAGCAGAGACAAAGTTAAAACAGAGTCCAGCAGTGTGACACAGTTAGGAAATGTGCTCCCAGTTTTCCACTTTAGCTGCCAATTCAGAGGACTTGATAGTTAAGTCCAGGGGTTAGCTGGGTGAAGCGCACACTGCCTCATTATCTCTTACAGACAGACTGGCATTGACACATGAGCACACATACACGCACACACACGCGCAGACACACACATATTCTGTTCAGAATACAAAATGGAGAGTGACGCATACCAAAAATCTCTGGGCAACCAAGGCCCTGAGGCCATTAAACTGAAAACTTATCTGTGTGTGTGTGTGTGTGTGTGTGTGTGTGTGTGTGTGTGTGTGTGTGTGTGTGCGCGCGCGCGCGCGTGCAGGTACGTAATGCTTTTTAAAGTGTATTGGTGGTGAAGAGACTAAAGGCAGGGGCTGTTTTTAATGGAGAAGTTATTGACAGTTTGAATTCATTTATTACAGTTCACATCTGGATGATATTGATTACATTTATAACTTTACAGAGTTTTTAAAAAAGCATTTCCCTGTGGCAGAACCAAAAATGAACCTGTTGTTGTTCTCCTCTGGGTGCATGATGCCGCATTAGACTGCACTGTGAAAAAGCACATTAGTACAAAAAAATAAAGTCAACTAAGTAAACTAGTTTGGTTTATGTGTAATCAGTCTTTTTGCTCTGGAAAGTTAGCAGTTGGCTTTGCTTTCTGTAGTTATGTTTGAGTTGTTGTGATCAGCTACTACCTTTTAAAATTAGCCTTTCAATTATTTATTTTCGTTTTCTCATTTACTGACAATAGCAACTTCATAGAAACTAAAGCGTTACAAACACTCTCAACATATATTTAGAACCAGCAGATGATGATCTGGGTCTTATCTGGGATTATTATCACTTTTCTCAGTTTGAATATGGTTGAGAAAAAAATATTATTTTTTAGATTAAGACACACAGCCAAGATGCATCTGCCAGGGCTGAAAATGAAGGACACAGGTTAAAAATTGTATTTCCTCAAGGAGTCACTTGAGCAAAAACAAGTCAAGAAGGTCCCTGTAGATTCAGTAGCTGTGTTAAACTGCTGCTTTTAATAGCAGAAATGACCATTTTTGCAGTCTGGAACAAAAGCTAACTTCTGCCTCTATAATGAAGGCAGGTGGGGGGAATTTTTTTTAATGACAATGTTTGTGCTGTTGGTGCCTTTGAAGTTTTATTAAAATTGTGTGACAAGTCTTCCAAGACGATTGTGATTTGTTTTAGTACAGTGAAGTGTGGTGTGGGTATATACCTAGGGATGGGTATCGTTTAGGTTTTATCTGATACCAGTACCAAACCGGTACTTTTGAAACGGTGCCGGTGCTTAAACGGTGCTCGAACTGGTGCTTAAAGAATGGAGAACACAAACTTTGTCCAAAAGCCTCTTTTTAACTGGCGGCTAGGGGCCAGGACTCTCCTCTTCGGGTTCTTGGGGGATGTTGCTAACTCCGGTCCGATAACAGGCAACCCACCCGCAGTAGATGCGCTCGGTGTGAGGTCTCGCAGCAAGCTATCAAATACGATGCATTGCTCGGCTTTTAACAAAATGCTATAAGTCGCCAGGTGTTTCATCAGATTCGAGGTGTTACCTCCTTTGCACGGTATCAGCTTAAAGCACTTGTTGCAGGCTGCTGAGTTCGCATCTTTTGCTGTGAAGTACAGCCAGACTTTGACCGCTTCGCCTTGGGCATTTTTAATCTGTAGCTCTGCTCTAAAAGAACGTACGTACCTGGACCCGCCTACTACGCTCGCAAAGGTAAAATGATTGGCTAGAATTCAAAGTGTATGACATCTCAGGGAAAGAAAGCACCGAACTGTGCGCTGCTTTTCGGTCTGGTTACTACCGTTTATGTCAGAACCGGTGCACATCCCTATATATAACTCACCACTGTTTATGCTTGTGTGTGTGTGTCTTACACCCAGTGCATTGCAGCGTATGGATCCAGCTTGCTAAGCACCCATGCTACTGTTAGCTGATAATTCAAATTCTGACAAAGACTAAATCAGAAGGAAGCACTCTGGCATAATGAGAAGAATAAAGGTAACCATGTCAAACATGCAATAAAAATGTCATTCGTGTGGTTTTGTGTGAGTGCACGTGGAAACCTGTGAGCGGGCAATTAAGAAGATGATTAAGGAGACTTTATTCTCCTTCTAACTACCAGCAGTGAGAAAATGTCTTGGCTTTATATCACAGCGGCATAAAAAAGGCTTCACTGGCCGATCACTTCTAACACTTAGGCAGGTTCTCCTTCTCTCCGTCTCTCCTCTACTATGACTTATGCTCTCTCATTCATCCTCCTCCTTCTCCAAATCAGTACTTCAGTGGATGCTAATGAATGGTCGAGTCACTGTTATGTAGAATTGAAGTGTGGGTGATGGAGTAAAGAGTGTTCATCCACACAGTGAATGCCACATTGGCTCCAAGTCCACAGACGGTACTACTCTATTTAAGAGGCAGCTGTAAGTAAGAGCAGAAGCAAGAGGTGGTGTCAGAAAGTGTTACGCCTTTCAGAAGCCATGTTTTGAATATTATATATTGGAAATCCACACGCAATATTCATAAGAAGCCACAGTGATCAATGATTGCGTGGTTTATTTATCGCAAATCAAAAGAAATAGGCAAATGTTTTGACTTATCACTGTTCAGGTCAGTTTTTCAGCCACTTATTTTTAAGCCTGTCTCCTCTCACATGAGCTGTCAGTGTTTGGAAAGTCTGAAGCAGTGAATGCAGCACCTGCGTCACACAACTGCCCCTGCCATGCCTTGTTGTTGGTGGATATTGCTCCATGGTGTCACTAGTGGTGCTTGAGATATGCAAACAAGTTTTTGAAATAGCTTAAAATATATCAAACCCTCTATATAATTTTTACTTTGCAAGTTTTTACATTTCAGAAAGTATATGTTTAAACTTTATATTCTGGCCTACATATGGTTATATATGTAATAATGGCAGTCAGTTAAAGCAGTATATGAATGAGGCGAGGTTGTATATTTCTCTGGTTTTAATGAACATTGAATACAGATAATTTAGTGTAGTGGTTTATTATTTAGTCTAGTCTAGTTACATAATTATAGATCAATGTATAAAGGTGTTTATATTAATACAACTAGGGTTATATTTATTTATAGTGCAATTTGCATGTATTAGATTATATAATCAAAAAAGGAAACATATATATATTTAAATATAGTGATCTAAATAGTGGTAAACGTTATTTGCTTCTTCCTATTTTCAAACAGATATTGATTTAATCTTCCTTCCTGTAAGTAAGTTTCTCTTTACACTGCTGTCGTCAGTGTCATCCATTAGAGCTTCAGTGTTTTGTAAAATATACAGGTCTTTCCCAGTACAAGTCTCACAAGATTTTGGTGGTAATCCTAATGAAGCTAGCCCAGCTTTAGACCATGTCATGTGTTGGTATCATTACTCTAATGTCTAATCTTGGCGATATCTGCATCAGTGAGGCGGGGCCACCTTAACAAGCCTAACATAAAGAACGGCACTCATAAGGATCATAAAACATAATGTGGATAACTTGGTTTTGGTCTTTTAAACCTGATAATTGACTCTATATATTACAGCTCAGTAATAACATGTCAAGCTTTAATGTAGAGTCCTGCTGTTGTTCTGTGTTTTTAATTTATCTACCCAGCTAATGGATGTAGTGAGAGCTGTGGTTATTGTGTCAAGTGTTCCTTGAGTTAATTTAATGAAATTCTCATTGAGATTTGGACGGAGAAGATTGCAAAGGCCAGACTTTTCTCTTGAGAGGGAGATTTTTCCCTCGTGGCTAATTACATTAGAAAGTTTGGGGTAAGGTACAGGGTCAGTACTGCCCGTTTCAAATAAGAGATTAGAAACTAAAATGTCTTAAAGAACAAGATGTGTGCAGGGTGTATATTTTTACGCGGATGGTGTTTAAATGTAGCCACTGTAGATTTTAGCTAGTGAAGAATCAATGGTTTCCTCGCTGACTTTGTAGAGTGCTGATGTAAAATGATATAAGGCCAATTCAATGATAAGGACTCACTTTGTTCTTGATACAGCTTGGGGAAGGCAATTGGATTTAATAGCCTTTCAGCACTTTTTATTGAATATCCATATCTCAATGAAATGATCCTTCTGTCTTGAGCTGTAGTCTCTCCTCTCTGTTAAAGCTGCGTTGCTTCTGCACCAGTGGCACGACTAAATCAAAGTTCCAAATCAAACAGAACTGGAAATGGGTTGGCCATTTGTTTTAAGTTACTCCTTTCCTAACACTACATATCAGTCGTGTTATATATTGATGATTAGATTCCCCTGCTGAAATGTAAACACAGGCAGAAGTCAACTGGCTGTCCTGACATAATTACTCTGTCTTATTCTCCAGTGTTTTAGCTTTGTGCTATTTACAACAACCGCTATAAGCTCGCTGAAGCTGTCATGGAACTTGACAAGTCTACCCTTTTTTAAAAAAAAAACATTTCACTGGCTTATTTGATGATTTAATGAGGTTGTTCTCACTCCCAACCCAGGATGTGGTCAGGATCCTTTGGCTTCACATAGTGACACACTAAGCAACCCTTAAATGTCATTTTTCCAGTATACAGGGTAGTGCCGTAGGATAGTGGGAAGTCCTGCAATGTCTAACGATGCGACTGTGGGCAAAACCGTTGTCCAACCGTGTTACACCATGGTAACCAAGAAAGCAGGAGAAGGTTGTGGCAGACAAAGTTGACAGATGTTTATCATTTTATATTTGTAACCCAAACCACGAGTTCACTGCTTGCCCCTGGAAGCTTCTTCAACAGCAAATTGGTCCCAAAGAATTGGCAAGACCAAAAATAGTACAGAATACCCTTTTGAAGAGCATGAGAGCAAGGGAGCGTTACCCTGCCCAGAACAGGGTTACCAGGGTCCCACCCTGGAACCAGGCCTCCTACAGGGGCCTGAGGGCACGGTTGCCCCATCTTTGCCCATCCCAAAATACCTAGATTGGCTGTAGGGGATCAGTGCAGTGGATGCAGAGCAGAAATGGAGGTCCTAGTTGTACCCAGCTGTCAAAACTCGCTAGAGCGACAAAATATGTCCCTCTGTTACTCACTTTGAAATCCAAGCTCCAGTGTCTTGGTGTCTTGGGAAATGGCATGTTAAAATATGATGGGAAAGGTTTCATCCCCAAGTGCCAAAATGTGACAAACTAGGACTGAGAATTTCTTACATGTTCTCAAATTCACACCGACAAGATGATGTTCCAGTTTACTGTCTAGTGAGTGACAGAGGAAAGGGGAGAATCCAGAACGTTCAGATGCTGCCTGGCATTCCTGCCACAGAGCGAGTTAATTAAAAGATACTGACATTTAAACAAATCCTGGAGAGAGAAAAGGTGACAGGGGAGAGAAAGAAGAATCAAGAAAGGTTGACAGAAGCAGTAAGATGATTGAAACTGGTTTGGGGGGGGGGTTGCATGATGTAGCCATGTGTGGTGCCTCGAAAGCAAGCTAATGGTTCAGAAGAGTCACTGAGACGTTATAAATCAATTTCCTTACACTTCGCTCACTTCATGCTGTCATACTCGAGCGCATTCACATGCACACAGAGACTTGTCCATTGATTAGGAGTTATTTCACTCTCATAATATTCACCTGCAGTGCCAGAACTATGGTATAATTCATTCCTGTTCCCCCCCTAATTTCAATCAAAGTGTTTGAAGATCAGACTATGCTGTGCCCTGATCATTATAGTGATCAGAGAGTGTCTAATGCAAATCTTTAAAGGATATGCCAGTGAAATGATCTGTCTTGTATGCTATAGAAGATTTGTATACACTGAGCAATGGCTGCGTAAGTTGTAGAAGGACGAGAGGAAACTGTCATCACAGAAGGAATAGACATATGAAGAGAGAGATACGTGGCAATTCTTTAATCACAAGCAATTCCCTTGCTCACCACCCCCGCTCTTGTTTACCCTGCTCTTTCCTAGATTATATTATATTCCCATTTGCCCCTTATTTTTGCCTGTGCCAAGACTTGCAAGTGGACAGCCAAAGCACCGCTCAACCTCTGTGGGTAATTCAGGATAAATAATGCATCACACTTTTGGACAGACTTCATCTCGTCATCACTGAGGAAGAGCCAGCTCACCAGAGGCTTGATATGTAGAGAAGAAAGGGATAGAAAGGCAAAGATAAGGAAAAGATACACTTTTATTTAGTTGAACTGACAGAGAGGAAAAGTGATGGGGACAGAGTTGGAGACAAAAAAGAGGACTTGACAGAGATGGTGACAGATGTCCAACATAGGCAGCAGCAGCCTTTCCAGCAGGGTATCGAGGTTTTGCATTTGAGTGACAGATCTTTTAGTGATCCTGTCAGCTGCCACAATTGGAGATTAGCTAGAGAATTGGCTGAAGGCAAAAAATGTTCAAATAAAGCGCAAGTGTCTTCATAAAAAGTTAGTTAAAAAAGAAATTGTGTTAAAAGCAGCATTGAACATAGTGGTGTAACACTAAGGACATTCAAGGAATTTCTATATTTAAGAGGACCTCAAAGGAACAGTTAGTTATGTCTTTTTTTAGTTAACTTCAATTTACTTCACTTCAGTTCAGTTCAAATAATGCCACATCACAGCAAGAATTTATATTGTAAAACCCCAAACACTAACAATCGAACAACCCAGAGATTAATAAAAATTAACGATTAAATGTAGAGCATTGTGTAAGCACAAAGATGGGCCTGAAAGCCAAAGACTCTGCTATCCGTTCTACTTTTAAATACCCTAGCAACCACAAGTAAACCAGCAATCTGAGAGTGAAGTGTCTCTCCAGTTAATATATGTTTACCCAACTAAAAATACTTGGTTCATGTTGAGATTGGCAGCATTGGTTGGACGTGTTAGCCTGAAAGCATGTTGTCATGTGTTGAAGACTTGGAGCTTGGTTCTGAGAATATAAAGTCATTGGGAAAGTGTTTACTGACAATTAGGATACTTTTCAGACCCAGAGGCTGCATCTATTGTTAATATAAAGTCTGTGGTTTGGTTCAGTTGCCATAGATAGTTGTATGGAAAGTCCAGTTAGACCAAGGGTGTCCAACTCCAGGCCTCAAGGGTTTTAGATATCACCCTGGGTCAAATTAGTTCATTACCAGGCCTCTGGAGAACTTCAAGACATGTTGAGGAGGTAATTTAGCCATTTAAATCAGCTGTGTTGGATCAAGGACACATCGAAAACCTGCAGGACACCGGCCCCTGAGGCCTGGAGTTGGACACCCCTGAGTATCAGATTTCTGAGTCTGGATCAAACAGCAAAAGACTGCAGTCTGGTTGAAAAGGTAAACAGCGTACAGTAATGCTATGAATGTGATGTTGGGAATAATTGGAAAATATGGTTGTGTATTTATGATATGCAGCTTTTTGTTAACCCAGCTGGCTCTTAAAATGAACAAGGGCATTTTTTCTGGCATTGCCAATCCCAACGGTCATAACTAAGGGGCAAATTACATCAAAAAAATATTTAAAGACTTTGAACAAATGGCTAAAACTGTATTTGTTGAAAGGGACTTCACATTTGGCACTTTTGACTTTGCAAGGTTTTACTTCTTTAAGATGTTGTCCCAGTTCAGTTTCAACAGAATAGCAACAGAGAGAATCTCCTCCACGTTAATCTCACTGTCTAAGCACTTAATTGTCCATAAGCACATTTGACCAGAAGAAGAAAAAGCTTTTTTTTCTGTCCTTTGACTTCGATTCAGTTTTTCGGTCTCATAGGAGACCTTACCAAAGCAGCAATCAGTTATTTAAGCCCCCATGAAAAGGTTCAAGTTTTCTTTTGTCCCAGCGACTCTGAGAAGCGGGTCTATACTTTTATTACAATTAAACTTAACTACTGCAGCACATTGCACTCTACTCTCCCCCCAGAAGCTTTTAAAACAATTGCAGCTTACAAAGTACTTCTGGCAGACTGTAACTGGAGCAAGTGAAGTGCTCACATCACTGCTGTTTTAAAGTCCCTGAACTGGCTCCTGATGCCTTTGAGGATAGATATTTAAGATCCTGGGAATATGGATGTCTTCTTAAAGAAGCCATTAAACTGGTTGATATGCTGCAAAAAAGACACCTGACCTGTGTAGTGCCCTCAGTCTTTGCTGCTCACTCTAGCAAAGATGAAAGACTGTGATGGATTTGACTTTGCCAGTTTTGGCCCCAAAGTGCCTTAAAAAAATTCTCCTATTTATACATTTATTCTCCATAACCCTGAAACCTGAGTATCTCTGTTCCATTATAAATTATTATATCCATCCATCCATACATTTTCTTCCGCTTATCCTCATCAGTGTTGCAGGAGGGGCTGGAGTCTATCCCGGCTGCCATAGAAAGGCCATGGTCAGGTGACAGATTTAGGACTTCTTCTTTTTTTATAAGTGTCTTGAAAAATATTATTCCTTCTAGGCTGGACAACTGCAGCTCATTGTTGTAATTTAGGTTGTTGAAAGGTTCTTTAAAAAGCTGTAGAGTTGATCCAGTATGCTGCAGAGAAAGTATTCTTCCTGTTAAAAGGGTGTTTTTCCTTCCCATTGTCATCAAGTTCTTCCTAATAGGGGGTTGATTGACTGTTGAGGTTTTCTCTCCAGGACTTTTACCTAACAGTATAAACCATCTTGAGACAACAGTTGTTATATTAATGAAAGTGAATTGAAATTGAATTGGATTGTTGCTGCCTCTGCCCTTATTACTTCAGTATGGTATTATCATTGTTGAGCTCCCAGCGGCAGCCCATGTCTCAAGCATTTTTTTCAGCAGTTCAATGAGGTTAGCTCTTTTGTTTAATGGGAGCATTTAGTGGAACCAATTTGGGGTTTTGTTAGTAGGATTAAGAACGAGGAAGTCATCTTTCTGAGCCAGAAGCACAAAAAATGTGTTGAACTGTTGAGTCAATTACAAGAAAGGGGAATTGGAGAGGAGGAAAAAAAGGACTAAAATAATGAAAAAGTATAAAGCATTGTTTTCAGTTGTGTGTTTTCCTACGCGTCGGTGTGTGAGGCAGGGGAGCCGAGCTTTGCTGTGTTCGCTGTGTACAATAACACCAGAATCTGCTATCATCCCCGGTATGACTGCCTGTGGAACAAACATCTTCAAAGGGAAACACGATTGTTTACTGTCAGTCTGAGGACCAGCATGGGGTGAGAAGACATGAATGGGGTCCACAGAGAAGGAGGAGATGATGTGGGGGTGAGATAATGGAGGAGGAAATGAAGAAGATGGGAACGGCAGAGCGTGGAAAAACAGAACCACGGCTCCAAGGAGGAAAGATGAGTGAAGGATGCAAGAGTTGCTCCAAATGTGAGATGCCTGCAAGTGTATACTTAACATTTTTGAATAACATCATCTATCATTTTCAGAACAACTTTTTCCTTGTTTAAAAAAAATGGAGTTTTGCCTTCAAGGGTCACTAGTTTTTTTCTTTCCTTTCTTAATGCCCGTAGAGCGATGATGTCTCACATTATTAACACTCGTCTCCAGAAAATTAGAAAAGAGAGGAAGCAGATGTCAGAATTGAATACATCTCTTTTAATTTGCATTTTTATCACTATAATCTTGAACATCAGCTACTTGTATTCATGACGCCTGGTTGGTTGATGACACTGTCACTGAATACCAATAAGGAAGATGTGTTAAGACAAACAAACACTAAATTATTTTATGAAGGTGGAGGGAAGCATTGCTTTAACAGCTGATCTGGCAAATACTCTTCAGAAGTTTTCTATATAGTACAAAACAACTACTCAACCTTTTACATTACAGTCTATGAATTTCTGTTTTTGAAGTATGGGTGCTATGTGGGTTGCACGCTCAGTCTCTGGGTGATCAGTTTACCAGTTGGTCACTGCAACTAGCGTGACTACTGTGAATAAAAATCCTTAGGAATTCTTAAAATCTCATCATAGCAATATTTACCATTTAAGAGGTTGAAACTGTTAGTTCTTCAATTCTTTTTGCTTCTGAAGTTATTTAGTCATGTCACTGTGAGAATTCTTAGACAGCTCTGTTTTTCATCCCTCTACAAATTAGATTGTGCGGTGTTACTGTATTATTAAACTGTAGATATATAGTTTGACTAGATTTGATAGTTTATATATAAAATAACGCTGATTGAACTCCTGAAAGGACGATGAAGCAGAGGATGATTGAAATTGGAAATGGAAATAATTTGGCACAGATATTCTTGGTTGGAAACAAGCTCCTGCTTTACACAGATCATGGGATTTGACTACCTTAATTGCAACAACCTGTAGCATGCAATGTGGTGGTAGCAAAACCTCCAAATCTGAAGCCAGAAACCAGTGGCATGCTCCTCTGTGGTTGACAGAAATGCTACCCTAGCTAAAGGTTTAACTCTCCGAGGATCTTGACGCAACATGGAGCATGAGCTCAACTGGCGAATTGTGCGTGGTCAGCTTAACCGTTGTGGTGAACCAGTCGGATTATGTGCCAACCATCACTTATGGGCTTCACATATGGCCACAAAAATGAGGTCAATGATACAACCAAAATGCGCTTCCTCCGTAGGGTGGCTCGGTTTGATCTCAGAGGTGTGGAGAGGAGCTCGGACATGCAGAGGGAGCACAGAGTGGGACGCCTGCTACTTTACACTTTAATAAACAAACTTAGGCAATGCTAAACCAAATGCTTATTTTGCACCTCAGTATTCTATTTGAGCTGACAGCAGGGTGTTTACTTGCACAGAGTGTATTTCTGATGTTCATTTTCATTGAAAGTTTGGCTTGAATTTTTATTTCTATGGTTTTAAAAGTGTTTTTTTGTTGTTGTTTTTTTTGAGAGAGGAGAGAGAGTTTTCAAATGGCTTTATGCTGTCAGTGACTTTTAGTGAGGTGACTGAGCACAACAAAGTGGAGGTTCATGGAGCTTTTATGCCAGCAAGGCAGCTTAGTCATCACGACTGTTGATTCTGTAAGGGTCAGAAGGTATGTGACACACTGGGAGGTCATAAATTCTTTCTGCTGGTTGTGCCACCTGATGGCTGGTCACTATGGTAACATCAGCACTAAATTAAACTGAAGCGAGTCGATTTAATTTTTTAAAAAAAAGAATAATAAAATGTGCTTTAAGAAGACTGCAGACAAACATTACTACTGATACAGAAACACATCTGTGGGCTGAGGCCAAAACCCACTAACTCATCAACTGTTTTCTGATCCCATACAGAGCTTGCACTAATGCTGTTAGCACTTACAGGACACAGCCTCAAACTAGTCCAGTGTTGACAAGCAGGGCAAGAAAGGATTTGGTCCTTCAGTCATGTGTGTATTGTGTTGTGGCTTTTAGGCCACGCTTCATCCATTTATACTCATTCAGCTGAGAATGAGTGCTTTACAATGAAATCTTTTCTGCCTTTACACCTTTCTACTGTGAGGAGATAGAGCAGATGCCTGACAGGAGATAGAAAGCGTCTAAGTTGTTTTTGCCTGACCTGCCTTTTCAGAGCAGGGCCGAAGGAGGAAAAAGGAGGAGATGAGCAGAGGCACTAAAGTCGGTGTGCCTGCGGGTAAAGTGAAATCCAGTCAAAAGTAGAAATTCAGAGTTTGGAGTATATTTTTTTTAACAACAGACTGCTGTTTGTTTGAAATGCCTTAGAAGGAGGAAAAAGGAGAAATTTCTCAATGTGCTGAAATACAAACACCCCCACCACCCCACCAAACAAAAAAATAAAAGCAACAAAGAGCTGCATCTACAATACAATAATAATAACTAGAATTATTCAGAGAGTACAAAGTTCTGCCGAGGTGGCTCAGTCTCTGGGCAGTATTTACTTTTAAGGGAATAGTATAGTAGGAGTAACCTGTAAATAACTGAACATGAATAAGGTACATATATAATATTATATAATCTAATACTACCGTATATTGCTAATTAACTGGGCACCTCATTCTCTTTCCTTTTGCAATATTTTCTTTGAAGATAAACAATTTTTGGGGTCATCTTAAAAGAAATGCAGATGTGAAATCAAAAGTGAGGTCAGAGGTCATATGACATGGTTTTTGGAGGCAAAAGAATCCCCCTATATTGTTCCCTGTATTCCTATTTATTAATGCAATAGCAGTAAGAAACATAGTTTTAAATAGCTTCTCACTTTGACCTTAGATCAGTCTATTAACCTAAAAGGAGAGGTCAGAGGTCAAATGTGATGTGATATTTGAAATCTTTATACAGTACTGTCTACATGTTGACAACACACACCACACTTGTAAGAATTATAGTTGCTTTTTGTCAGTTTTCCACCAATAAATCTTGAAGACCTCGGGCGATGTAAGCCACATTTCACTAGATTGTTAACATGACCTCAAGTTTACACCCTTGAAAAAAGTAATGAGAAATTATTCAGAAACTTTCCAGCTAGTGAGTACTATGTGTCATTTTTGTCTCATTTTTGTCATTTATGTCGAATTTTTCTTCTTCTTGACATAAAAAGTTTAAATGGAAACTTCAATCTTTACCTAAACCTTTATTTATTTTTATTTTTTTTAAATTAAAGAAAATACAACATGTAACTGACGCATTTCTTTTTTAAAAACTGATATAGCTGGGCAACATGTTCAGGATGTAAGCTTTGGATGAAAGCAAGTCCACTGAGTCCAAGAGTAATAATTCCACATTTACAGTACATTGGTAGAAACATAGTCTCACGGGTGAAAGCCCGTTCATTTCTTTGTAGCTCTGCCTCTTCCTTATGTAGACTTTGTGACTCTGCATTTTTTTCCACTACAGGACGATTCAGTTTCAGTATTTTTCCTTCTGGGTAAACACCTGCAGAAACCCAGTCAGAGGAAGCCTAAGGAGAAAGATGCCACACTAGATGAAGTCGATTAGAAAATGCAACGCAGCAAAGAGTTTTTAATTTTTCTTTAAAACCAAATGTCAACACAAAAATGCAGCTGATAACACTCTGAGAATCACAGCTACATTTATTTGTCTTTCTTTGTCTCCTCACCCTCGCAGAGCCAGGCCATGCGTATCGTTCGGACAGTCGGGCAGGCGTTTGAAGTTTGTCACAAACTGAGTCTGCAGCACACGCAGCAGAACACAGATGGACAGGACGACCACCACAGCGACAAGAACAGCAATGACTCCTCCGTCACAGGTAGACACGAACACCATTCCATCTTTTATTCTATTAAAGCACTTCTGCTGTGGCCTCAAGTCTGTTAAAAAGTGCTTACTGCAAGTTCAGTTGTGCATACTGCGATCACTTTGGAGAATGCTGGAGCTGCAGAGGCACTAAAGACTGCAAGGTGAAAGTTGCGTGCGAGTTTTCAATTTGAATTGAACTCATTAAAAGACAAAAAGTAGACGTGAGCTCACTGAGGAGAGGTCAGGAGCAAATGCAACGATTGATTGAGTGACATTTTGTCTCAGGGTAATTCATTTGTTGTTTTACCTTCAGCAGGCGTTGTTAGTGAACGCTGACAGGCAAGTTCATACAGAGACAGTCTAAGATTGTTTTTCTGTGAGATGCCAGAAGTGTTATTTTGCCATGTAAAGCGCCCACTTAGATAAAACGCACTGTGATTTTAAGACGAGTAAATACAGCTGTTTACGAGGTTTACTTTCAGATGAGAACTGCGCAGGGAGTGAGCGGATAGATAGACGTGTGTGGGTTGATGTAATGTAGTGCTTCAGAGGCATGTGCTGTGATTGTGCTGTGAAGGAGACTCGAGGCTTGTTTGGCTGTGGCAGTAAAAACATTGTCGGTGTGTCTAAAATTAAAAGCAGACCTTGAGAGCAGACTTTCTGGACCATTTTCATGTGCCAACAAAGGGCACATCGCTGATAGACACAGCCAGGCTTGTGCTGCCGATAGACTGATAGACCTTGTCTTTTTTTTAGACGCCCATAACAAAACATTGTTAAATTGAGTGCCTAAATTGTGGGTGGATTCAGTGCTGCTCTTTCATATTAGCTGGAGGTTGTCCAGGTGGCTGAGTGAATAAGACTCATACTTGCAATTTCCATCCTGTGTAATTTCCCCCTGCCTCGCTTATTTCCAATCACCTCTCTGCTTCTGCATTCATAGAAATGCAGAAACTATCCCCAAGATAATTTATGGTTACAGTTGATATGAACATCATTCAAAATGGCATGTTTATGCCTTTTTACTGCAAAAGCTTTTTTTTTTTTTTTGTTCCATCCTCATTATGCAGCAAGTCTCTCTTCACCTTTGTCTTTCCTCTCAAGAAAGATGTTCTCTGTTTGGATGCTGCACTGTTGCCATAACACTGTAGCATCCAAACAGACTGATGGCTGTTGGTTTTTGCCTGCTCTGCCCCTTGGTTCACCACCATGAGACTAATTTACGACGTAACCAATTCATTATTTTTATCTTCTGATAAAATCTAAAGTGATGCCTCCTGTTTTAACATAAATCTGTTGTATAAACTAAATCCGATATAAATTTAGCAGCTATTCTCCTCAAGGTGGCCTCGTTGCCAGCCTCTGGTCTGTTTGTCCCCATCAGCATCAATGTGTAACATACGTGAAGTGGACTACAGTAGAGATATCAAGGTCCTTTGATGTCTAAAATAGAAGCCGTGCAACCACTGGCAACTGAGAATATTAAGAATAGTAACTGAGGGAATGTTGTAGAAGTTTGTTAGTGTCTTTCCGTAACAAAACGTAAAAGCAAAACTGGAAGACATGAAACTGATTTAAAATATTAATATAATACAATTATAATTATAAAATAAGTATTTACTAATAGTCCATAAGCACAAATCTGTGTGTAACCTACGCGCATGAACATTCATCATCATCATCATCATTCATCAGCCATTTATAATATTTGTATCTGAATTTATTTGTACAAACAAATTTAAGTGTCTCTGACCATCTGGACAAGCAAATGAAGTATTATTATCCTTATTATTGTTATTAATGCTAAAAATTACAGTTGAATTTTAAATGATAAAAGAATTATTACATTTAATATAAAGAAAACAGAAGATTCAGTTGAAAGGTGTAGGCTTTTAATTTGAACCTGTGTTCTTTGTCGTCTCTTAAATTATCGTATCTTTCATTAAAAATGACATATCGTTGCTGGATGCAACAGGCTAATTTCGTCGCATTATTCCAGTCTGCCCTGAGTTTCTGATCTCTTTTGATGTCCAAATTTATTTCCTTTATTTGAGCCACGGTGGGTGTCTCCGAGGAAACCATATTCAAAACTTCTATAATTTCAGCCAGTTCAATTCAGTTTTATTTATACAGCACCAAATCACAAAAGCAGTCGCTTCAAGGTGGTTTATTTTGTAAGGTAGACCCCACAATAATACACGCAGAGAAAGACCCAACAATCATATGACCCCCTATGAGCAAGCACTTTGGTGACAGTGGGAAGGAAAAACTCCCTTTTAACAGGAAGAAACCTCCGGCAGAACCAGGCTCAGGGAGGGGCGACGATCTGCCACGAACGGTTGGGGTGAGAGAAGGAAAACAAGATGAAAGACATGCTGTGGAAGAGAGACAGAGATTAATTACAAGTAATGAGTCAATGCAAAGAGGTCTATTAACACATAGTAAATGAGAAAGGAGCCTTTGGACATAACTGTTTTAATTTCTTCAGCTGGACTTTCTGCTGATTTCTTGCCTTAGAAGTACAGTAGCGTCACCGCTTTCTCTGTTCACCTGGAGGCATTTCCTTAGAAAGAGAAATGTGGGTGGAAGAGTATGGTGATTATACGAGACTGTTGCTTCAGAACTGTTCTCGTTTATTAACAAATGTAAGAACAAAAATAGGCCGGTCACATTTCATTAATTGGACAGTAGTATAGCATACGTGTTTATTTTTACACTGTGTAAGAATGTACATATGAGTACATGAAGACCATTGGGTTTATACCATATTAGTTGTGTTTGGGCTCATTGTCATGCTGAAAAATAGAGATGTTGCCAATCCTTGAGTTGATACCCAGGTTATCGGCTTTTCTAACTCGTCTAACGTTGTGTTGTCAGTTTCAGTTTTAACCTTGAGATAGGAAAGAGTCTCGGGAAGAACCAGTGAGAGTCCATTAGCACTTGTTCTATCAGATTGCAATCCTAAAAAGTATGTTTTTAATGCCCTAAGCAAAATGGGAAAGAAGTGTCATCAGTTCCATTGTGGAAGTCCTAAAAGTAAAGCAAAATCTGAAGGGCTGTCAGCACATTCCCCAGTGCCCACAAACACCTACACACTTCGCATAGTCATGTGTCCTCAGACTGCACTAACAGGTTGTACTGGAGACGCACTGCACATACACAGCTGTAGATGTGCTGTAGATGAGATTCCTGCCTGTATTGTGCCCAAACTGGAAAGAAGGAGAATGGTATGCTAGAGCGAATATCATGGATGAGTCAACACAGAGAAACGGCACAACAACACTGGTGGTCTGAGCTACTTTTATCCGCTGCCTGATGTCTGGACGGCTTGGGTTGTGTGGCAGCCCGGGGACACGTGGCTCTCAGTGGGGTCCTGAGAGGACAAGACAAGGAGTCATCAAATGCAGCTCTTTTACACCATTGTTCCAGATCTTACAGCGGCCAGCTGCTGGTCGTCCTCCCTGCCCTGATCTACACCGGGCAGGGATATGTTATCTGCAGATTCCCCTCCAGCCCTCCAAAGACGAGCTCGTTTTCACATGCTGATGAGCCCGGAGATCACCCACACACTCTAACTGTGCATCGCACACACATTGTAAAGAGGACCTCACATGCATACAAGGAGAGGTCTGTACACATGCACTCACTGTCACAGTGTGTTAAATAACACAAGCACCGTCACGCAAAGCCAATGTGCTTATCTGAAGAACTAATTATCATGGCAATGAGAGGAGAGGGGAGGGGAAAAAAAAGGGGGAGATAGTGTGCTGGAGGAAGGCATATCTAGTTGAGATGAGGAAGAGGAAATGATGTTAGAGGGGAAAATAAACTCAGGAGGAGGATGAAAGGAAGAAGAAAGACCAAATGTAGATTAGAAAAGAGGAGAGGGGATGGAGAACTGGGTTGAACAGCAGGGAGTCACAAGAAGGAAGAAAAGGAAGAGAAGAAAGTGTGCAGCAATGTTTCTGTACTGTTTCAGAGGAGTTGTCCAACCCAGACTGAGTAATATAAACAACAAAGAGCTTTGTAAAGTCAGCTTCCAACCTTGGAACTGGATCTAACGAAGCCCACTGAATGATAACAAATGCCAGTGTCATTACAGTTCAATTTAGCATGAGTTATAACAGAGCCACAGGCGTGAATATCCATTCAGCAGTAACTAGATAGTCAATGAATGCTAAGTATACTGGGTAAAAAGCCCACGGGCTATATGATAACTTTTTTAGCTACAGTTTAAAAGCACACAAAACAAAAACTGTTTATTTGAGCAAGTTATTTTGATTCAGTCAGTGTGATTTTTGACTATTTTATTCATGGAGTGACAAAAAGCAACACAACTGCACCTGCTTCCAGTTCATTTATACCTGTTTAACCCTTTTTTCAACTAAGAAACAGTAAAAGCTCAAAGTAATTTTGGTCATTTTAACAATGAATTGAAGCGCTAGTGATTCCACAGTTTTCTTCCCCTTCTCTTTCAATTCACGCTCACTTATAGAGTAATGAACCACTGCTGCTGCTGCTACTTTGGTTTTAAAAGATTTAGAATATTCCAGTAGCTTAAACAAGGTAAATTACTGAATCTGATTACATTTTTATAACCCCCCCGTTCCCTGTACTAATCAGAAAAATATTCACTGCATATAAGTTTCCATGCAGATGAGTCTAATTAATGGTTGCCCACAGTGCACTCATGTTGTCTCCAGGCTTCCCTCAGCGTTTTGGAGACAAAGAAGGGTTCAGTTCCCCCTTCCCTCAGGTCAACCCTGCCCTTCCCTTACTTGCACTTCTGCCGAGGCACTGGAGACCTCTGCCACCTGGGCCTCTTGTCACCACCGTCTGCACCCACAGTGGACATGGGTGGGCACTGAGGCTGAAGGCAGCTGGCAGCTGACTTTCTTATATGAGCTGTGGTTTGAGCCTAAAGCTTAATTTGGACTTCTGCAGTGAATCTGTGTAGAGCCTGCAGTGTAACATGCACAGGTGGCTAATTTTACATATCACTTTTCATTTGAATTATAAACTTCGGGGAAATCTACTTTGCTAAACCTTTATAAAGTGCTTGAAATAATAGTTATGCCATATTCATCATACCAGGGTCCACATTCCAAGAGGAAGTGTTGCTGTATGTAATCATTTATCCAAGACGTATAACGCTTGCTCTCTTTAGTCATTTGTAAATGGCTCCCACCCAGGCCCATGTATGCACCATTTCTCAATTTGCAACAGTCTCCCCGCAAAGGAGCTTAGCTCTTTTCTTCTCTCAGTGTAATTAACAATAACAAAGTCATCTGGAAAGAGTTGAGGCTGAACTGGGAAGCAAAGACAACAGGGGGAAATTATGTCAGTAGCAGAGAGCACGGGTAAACACCGGGCAGCAGAGCTTTGCCAGTTGAGTAGAAAGGGTGAGTATTACGAGGTGTAATGGAGGAAAAGGTGAGAGTAGTACTGGCAGCAGGTTTTGAATGGTAAGTATTGGAGATGACGAGCTGTGCTCCTTCCAAACTATTGGAGAGGAGGTTTGAGTGGAGGGGGAGGAGAGGATTAATAGCTGGGTGCACAAGAGGGGAAAACGAGCTGAGAGAAGTGACACCCTGTGTGGTCTTCTGCTGCTGGAGCCCATCTGCTTTAATGTTTGATTCAGACATGCATTCTTCTGCATACCAGGAACATACAGTGCAGATTTTATCCTGTCACTGAATCGAATTGAATTGAATAGACTGGTTGTAACGAGCTCGGAAAGAACTTGATACTTCCTTTTCACACCATTCTTTGTAACCCTAGAGATTGTTGTGTGAGAAAATCCCAGTAGATCGCCATTTCTGAAATACTCAGACCATCAACCATAACACATTTTCTTTCCCATTCTGATGCTCTGTTTTAACCTCAGCAAGTCATCTAGACCATGCCTACATACCTAAATGCATTGAGTTGCTGCCATGTGATTGGATGATTTGATATTTGTGTTAACGAGCAGGTGAATAGATGAAAGTGAGTGTATTTCCACTATATATTCTTATATTCATGCTTATTCGCTTTATTTCGTGATAGCCAGTGGTGGGCAGATGGATTTGCCAGCTGATATAGTTTTGCCAGTGAAGGGAGTGCAGCCCCTATGCCAGTCAAGTGTATTTTTAACAGCTAGAAAACAAATGCAATTTTGTTTTGTGGGCAGTTTTCAAGTGCAGTGCAGTTTTGCAGTTTTATGGAATAAAATATGGAAACACAGGCTTTCCTTGGTTACAAGGTTCACATTGAATTGGGTGAAGACAATTCCAGGTGCTGGGAGGAAGTGTTTCAGTGACTGTGACAAAGTTCTACAGAGGAAATATCTGAAGGCAGGAGGAATCTCATAACTGAGAAATCATTGCTGGCATATATCAAGTTAAATCAACATATTTCTGCTTTTTTAATTGACTTTAATGGTACTTTTTAAAAATGTCTTTCAGTGCATCGATCTCTCATAAACTGTGGCAGCTTTCAACAGTGTTTTTACTAAATTAACATGTTTGGATTGCTGGAACTATTAACAGCAACAAAAGTAGTCTTTACCAAATAAAAGGAAAATGGATATCTCCATTAAAATTTTGATTAAAAGCGATGGGGCCACAAGCAGAAGAGTGGGAGGGCTGGCTGTGAACAGCAGCTGTTTTGATTTTGTGTCACAGGAAGCAATTTTGTTGATCATCACAGTTAATATCTGCTTTGTAAAAACTCAGAAACCACCACTGATTTCTGTATTGGAAATAAATTAACAGCAACAGGAACACTAAATGGAAACTCAGGAAGCCAGAGTGTGCTCCCAACAGGACATTTATTTTAAATTTACATTAAATTTGACATCTGTGTGGCAATAAAAAAAACTTGTCAACTATTTAGCATACTGTGGCTGTGTGGAAACTTTTCTCTTAAACGCTTTTATGTTTGTCCACCCATGTGTGTGTGCGTACATGCTCACGCCTACATGTGTGTGTGTGCAGGTGTGCGTGCTTATCCACCTGTGTGTGTATGTACTTTCCTGGGCTCAGTTCGGGAGCTAACAGGTGCAGAGAAGACGGCGACAGTCGCTGAAGAGACCGACATTGATGCCGAGGAGGTGAGCCAGGCGCTAGCAGCAGAGGATCTGAACCTCAACAGAGGAGTGACTGACCTGGACGCCACAGCCAAGACAACAGATGTGAACCTCTCAGAAAACAAGGTAGGCAAACACTGTGTGTACAGATAGGCAATGTGGTTGCCGAGGTTCATGTATGTTCTCTGTATGTGTGGCAGCAGCTTGGCATTACAGTTGGCAAATGGAGAGGCCTTTAGCGCTTTTCTAGTCACTTTATTCTCTAAATTTGAAGCACTTTATCTACTGCACATCCGTGTCTGTTTTGGAATCAACAATGAATCTCACACATGTACGAGGTGGCAGGAAGGCTCTTTTACAAAAGATCCCAAACAGAAAAGCCCAACGTGACCAGAAGAGTCAAACTAGTTATGGTAAAGTTGCAGAGCAATTAGTGGTTGGAGACCACATCAGTACCAAGATTATTGCCACTGTACTGCATGCAATGAACTCACACTCTTCTTGTTTCAAAGACAGGGACAAAGGCCACAACCACATGCAAACAGCTGCCATCTTCAAAGCAACTTTGGTGCATCAAAGCAGTGATAAATGACACAGTCAGTCTGCTATTAGTTTGTGATCGAATGTGGTCAAGTTACAATTACGTGCAATCTGTTTGTGATAATGCAGCACTTGACTTTTACAAATCTGTTGCCATCTACGTACAAAGAAAGACGCTCACTTTGCTTTATAAAAAATATACGAAGTTGCCAACCAGTTGATTCAAGTCCCTGATTGCAAAGTGACGAGTTGCAGACGAGTTGTTTGGCACACTCTGATTGATTGTAAAGTGTTGGCAATCTGTGTTTGTAAATTAGACAGCAGTTATTTTGCAAACCTTTAGCAATTCTGAGAGTAGCTGCAGGACTATCTGTGTCGGGCCACGACTGTATGGAGGCAGGTCGCTTTCAGCTAGGTGTTTCACAGGTGCTAACTGTGTTACTACGTGGCGATCAAAAGTGGTCGAGGGTGTCGTACACTCAGTCATTTAGCCACCACAGCTGCTTGAAATCAGTTGTCAAATGTAAATATTCAATGCAGTCAACTGTCAAACTCCATTTTTTTTCATAGATCTAGGACGGTTGCTGTCCTGCTTTCATTCTAATGTTCCAATATTCAAACTGAGCCATCAGCAGAAACCAAATGAACACTTTAAGTTGTAAAATATATATTTTTTAAATGTAAGTAGTTTTTTTATGCCTTGCTTTATGAAACATGACCTTTGCCCCTATGTCAGCGTTCCCCAACCTTTTTTGCGCAACGGACCGGTTTATGTTTAGACTTTATAGAGATTTCTCGAAGGCTTTCTTTAATGTAAGATTTACTTGAGAAATCATAAAGTTTTCATTTTCATTTGAAGATAAATGCATGTAGTAAACTCCACTAAAATCAATGTTACACCAGCTCTGTGCTTGTGTATGGCATGACTGTTAAGAAAGTAGCTCCCACTTGGTTTCTTTCAGGAGCTGTTAGCAGTGTGTTGGCAACTGAGCGCAAGGATGGCCAGTTCACGTCTTTGCATGGCCTTGTAGTGTTAGGGATTTGATACTGCTCAGTCAGACCATCTGCTCTCTGGCCTGTGAAAACTCACCACTAGCATCTATCTATAACCAGGGAAAGGCTGTCTGGCCTGTCGGAAGGTGTGAGAGCATGGTTGTTTGGCCTGCTGGCAGAGCAGCATAGTAACTGTTTTTTACTGGATTTACAGTTGTATGCAGGGGTGTAATTGTGTTTTTGATAGAGGAGGCAGTGGGAGGGAAACTCTACGTGATGAGGGCAGAGATGGGGTGCAGGGTGATGTTTATTATGCTACTGTTTGGCTCAAGACCTAGGGCTCCATATCAA
>NW_024582460.1:976342-983929 GCF_018398535.1 Haplochromis burtoni
CCACGGAGCTAGTAGCTAACAACCTGCCATATCTGGGCATGGTGTGCAGTGTGACCTTTAAAAATTAAAGGAAACTGGGTGAGTGACATCCATGATCTGTGTCAAGAAGTGAACAATCATAGGAGCTACTGTTCACTGAAGACTTATAAGAAATGGTCTGTGTTGGAAGTATTGCTGTCAAGAAGTCATCATTAACAGAAACTGCAAGAAAAGCTGCACAGCTGAGGTATGCCACGTTATACAAGAACCGGACTGAAAATCAGTGGTAACAGGTGTGTCAGCAGCCCTCTGTAAAAGGCTGGAGGCTCTGTCATGGTTTGCATTTCAGCCGGCGGTGATGGGCACTTTATCAAACTTGATGGGATTATGATTGCAGACAAATACTGTCAAAATTGATTTAATTTTCAAGCAGTACCATCTGGAAAATGTCTGACTGACAACACATTCACTTTTTCATATGACAAGAATCTCAAAGACACGGCAAAAAAACATACGTAGATGATAGAAAACGGACAGTTAAATTCATGAGTTATGGATTGGCCTCCCTAGAGTTCAGACCTCAGTGTTATTGAAGTAGTGAGGGGTTCATCCTGAAAGAGAGCAAAACAAAAGGCCACCAAGATCGGAATAAGCACTGAAGCTTCTCTGGGCTACTAGTATAGTTTTAATTTTACAGCCTGGTTCAATCGCTTTCCTCAAAATGATAATGAACTTTCTAGCATCATGATACTTTCCTTTAACTTCTTGTAGCATGCTTCTGACACACGTGTTTGTGTTTATTCTTCTTGTTTTTCCTGTCAGTTGCATCTTTCAGAAATGGTGTTGTTCTGGGTTTTTTTTAAAAATACATAAGTACTTGTTTAATTTATGGTTCAATATATAAATGAGTAGTTAAGCAGCTGCAACTGAGAATTTGAACATCTTCCCTGAGTGTGAAAGCTTAGGTAGTCCAGTGTGACTCTAAACACCATAAATTCTGTTTTCACACGTGTGATTACTCACCTGGCTTCAGGACAAGAGGGTGATGATGTTGATGATGACATAAAGAGTTGTAGAAAGCAGGGAAGAGGTGTGAGTAGCAAGTGCTGTTAACCTTGAAAGAGTCTATTCTCTTTCAGGAAGTTACAACTTTAGCACCACTGTTACATATATTGAATCATAGCACTGTTAGTCTATTTCATGAAACAATTTTAATCCTGTTACCATGGCCTAAAAAAAGAAACATCCATGTCTCTTCAGCCTTTAACTCATAGCTTCTAAGCTGCAGGCACACTCACACTTGGCCCTTTTCCCTGTCTCCACAGCAGCCTTACAGGACTTATCTTTCCAATACTCTTCACACAATAAAAATGCAGCCTCTCAACTTTTCACTGTAAACTCAGCGGGGTTTTGTGAAACTGTCTCTTGACCCATTTATATTGGAGGCACTAGCTGAGGTGGTTTCTCTCTGTAGCCTCACTGTCTGATTTGATTTCCCAGCATGCGTGTGCATGTGTGTGCAGACTTGTAAAGTTGCGATACAACACAAGTCTGCCAATAACCAAGGAGTCCCAAAGCCAAAATACTGTCATCCTGCAGACCTTAACATTTAAGCATGCCTCATTTTTACCCTCTATTTTTATCCACGTCTGCTTTTAAATGCGTATATGTGGGAATGTTGTGGTATTTGGACCTGGTATCATCCCATGTAGGAAGCTATTTGCTCTGAGCCTGTAACTCGTGTGTTGTTGGCTGACAGCAAACCACAAAAAAATGCGGCCAAAGAAAAGACAAAGTAAAACGGTGACCTTTTCGCCTCAGGCAGGCTTGAGTTAGTCCAGGATTGATCTGCATTCCAAAGCCTGAGATGATCGTACATCTTTTTTACTTCCACACAGAGGGTTTGTTTCCCCGTTCATCATTTGCTTGTTCTGTCTCATCCATCATTACACTTTCCACTCCAGTAGCCTGCATTTTGTGTCGACATTCTTCTTCTTTCGGCTACTCCCTTTAGGGGGTCACCAAAGCAGATCACCCGCCTTCATCTCACCCTACCCCTAGCATCCTCCTTCAATACATCCATGAGTCTTTTCTGAGGTCTTCTTTTTTTCTTCGCTACTGGCAGCTACATCTTCAACATCCTTTGTCCAAACCATCTCAGCTTTGCTTCTCTAACTTTACCCACCAAACTGCTCAACCTGCCCTTCTGTTATACTCATTTATCATCTTGTCCATTTTGGTCACATCCAATGGAAACCTTAACATCTTCAACTCTACCCCCGCTTTGAACCCATCTGTAAAGCTTGGTTTAGCTTTAGCTTTTATCCCTACACTGTAACTTTCCACGCTATTTAAGTTGTTGCAGGCTGCGTCGACCCAACGTGTAGCAACATTTCTTGAGAGGTTCTTGGGAGTTTCTTCATCAGGTTACACAGAAGTGCAACTGCTTCTGACCTTTTCGGTACTTCTCCATCAACACTGGCATGCAGTCCATACTGCTCCATGCTGATTGTCACCTCTCTTCTTAACCTATCTTTAAACAACTCTTTTCATGGCATGGCTCATCAAAATGATCCCTCTGTAGACGGCTCTGCACATCATCCTTGTAAATTGGATCCCGTACTCCTCTTCTGCATTTGTCAATATCCAATTGATACAAGTCCTTTCCTCCTTTCTTCGTGTCCAGCCTCGCATACAACACTAAGCCTTTTCTGGGGGGGGGTTTACCCCTACTCCACTTCTTTCCCTATCTTCACCATAGTCTACATAGGAAGAGTTTTCCCTGCGACAGATTGACGACCTGTCCAAGGTCCACTCCACCTTTCCATGACAGCTGTAATAGGCTCCAGTCCCTCCCCCCAGATAGCTGGGCAGGTGGATGGGATGAATGGAGCTGTAACTGGCATGTCTGATCTGTAGAAAAAATTGCGAGGATGACTGTAGAAGTCCAATGTTGGATTAAGACAAATTAAACTACCAGCCTGGCTTGCAAATCACCTAAATATAACCTGGAAGAAATCCAGGTATACCAAATAGGTTTTGCAACAGACTTTTGTCAACTTGTTCACCACTCCCAATTACATGTTACTTATTATTTATAATTGTTAACATAAGAGTTGTTTTGTATGAACCCTCCACAGACCCTACTGCCTACTGTTTTTATACTACAGTAATAAGTAGCTCTCCCTTTGCTTCCCAGGTCTGAATCAGTCTCTGATTAGACATCTTGAAGCAAAACCAACAGAGCTTTGAGTAATAAGAACAGCCAGTGCCTCAAGTACAACGACATGCAAATTAATGCCCGCAACTATGTGACTGGCATCATTAAAAAGTAATGAGGCAACCATTAGCCAGGGAAACAAGAAATGTCATTTAGATTAGCTTTGACAATAACAACAATGGCTGTGTTGAAAGATCATCAAAAGCAGCTCAAATGATTCTAATGACACTAAGGGCAAAGAAATGTTCGACTTTGTTGCACGGTTGTAGATATTCCCTAACAAGCTCTGAGTCTAGCTTGCAGACTGTATGCATTATTTAAAAACAAACAAAACAAAAAAAACAACCACCACCTGATGCTTGTGTCAGAAGTGAAAGGACTCAGTGGAAAGGCTATTCTGAAGGATGGGACAACGAGGTTCCTTTCTCAGGGTGTTGATCAGTGTGGCATGCTGGGTTGAAAATGTGGGTGAGCTTGCCACAAACTGTGGATGTGATTTTAAAACCTGCTGAAATATTCTCTGATTTAGTACACTCCTATTTCATCCTGTATCAGTACACAGGATATATCACTGAGACATCATTTGGTGACCATTTCCATGATCTTGTTACATACACCAAACAAAACAGACAGGCAGACCTGCAGAGCACCCACTGAAGCTAAAAGGCTAGCTAAATCAAAATCCAAGACAAAGGAAAGTTCTTGCTGAAGGCAAACAATCTCAGCTGGGACTGAGGTGGGAGAATGAGTAGCTTAAATCTTTACCAAGTGAAAAGAGGGGTCCATGGGGAGCTTCACCTTCGTGGCTCAAGATTTGGGAGTTCGCCTTGTAATCAGAAGGTTGCCGGTTCGAGCCCCGGCTCGGACAGTTTTGGTCGTTGTGTCCTTGGGCAAGACACTTCACCCGTTGCCTACTGGTGATGGTCAGAGGTGCGCCCCAGGGTGGCTGTGGCTACATGTAGCTTGCCATCACCAGTGTGTGAATGTGTGTGTGTGGATGGGTGGATGACTGAATGTGTAAAGCGCTTTGGGGTCCGTAGGGACTAGAGAAGCGCTATATAAATACAGGCCATTTACCATTTTTTGTTCCATTCTCTGTCAAGATGATCCAACACTACTTCAATAATGAGGAGGTCCAGACCAATCCATGACTGATGAGCTTTGCTCTGTATGACTCCTATATGTTTATGTTTTTTTACTACACTGGCAGTATGTTTGGGATCGCTGTCATGCTGAAAATGAAAGTTGTTACCAGATACGATCCAGATGGTGTCACACTGTGGATCAAATCACTTTTCTCGCTTGAGATCTTCAGTGAAGACCATTTGTGATGAGGCTTCAGCGAACAGTAGGGGAGACCGGGGATAGTTGTAACATTTTTGACATTTCTGTCTGTAAATTGGAGCTCTTTTAAGGTAGTGGATTCAAAATGTAATGCAAAGTATTTACATGTCTCTGCTATTAAATAGTGCAGCTATTTTCTCTGCAGCACAATTACCCATTGCATGGTATGGTCTCAAACACAAAGAGTGAAATGTTACAATTAACCCCATAGTCTGGGTTAGTTGTAACATATCCTGGGGTAAAATGTAACACAATGAAATAAGGGTACTAACAAAACATTAACATGTAATCTTTGTTTATTCAACACATGAATGCACTTACATCCATTTATGTAGCTGTGTGTGTGTGACAGAATGCAGAAATCTAGCTTTTGAACATATTCCAACCCCCCAAAAAAGACAAATTATGGAATTTTCTGCAACTGAATATTTCATTAATTTTGGTTGGTCTTCCTTGAGTTTGGCCTCATTGGCTCAGTGGGCATTATAACCTACAACTCTTGCACCAATTTTGAACATAACAATGAAGCTGAAAAAATGTAGTTGTTCACCAGCATCGCAATTCCATTACTTTTTATCCTGGCTTACCTTGGTGTGGTTTGCAAAGTGCTTCAGAAAGATGAGGAAATCTGTTTCTTGCACCCATCCTGATTTATTTCCACTACCAGTACTTCCTACTGGTCCATCTCTGACACAGTGGTCTGCATAATGTATGTGTGGGAACACAAACAGTGGAGGAATTGTGTTGCCAATGGCATTAACCACATATACAAAAGCGACCAGTGAACCTCTCTCTGCTGATGTCGTTGCCCCAACTTGTTTAATATAAGTTAAAGTAATAGTGTGGTAAGTTGTAACATCTGCATTATTGTTACAACTAACCCAGACTGTTGCTGTTACAACTGACCCAGACTCCTATAGCCATGAACTAGCTAACATTACAGCCAACGGCTAAAACACTAGCTCTAAAGACCTACACAGAATATATCCCCATAGACATACAAATAACATAATTTAAGTTTGATGAGTTTAACTGCAAAGCAGATAATGCTATTAGAAATTGAAATAAAGTAGAAAAACTTACTTTTTGGCATACAAATTACTTTTTTTCATGTTAAATTGTCTGTGTTTGACAAAATGTGCTGATTTTTCACATGTGATAGCAGAACTGAATTGGGCATGCACAGGATGAGTCACATCATTTGAAACTTAGCCCTGATTGGAGAAATTGGAAGTGTTACAACTGACCCACGTTACAACTATCCCCGGTCTCCCCTACATGGATCAACTGAAGGTACAAACCTCGGGTCCTGTATCAAATGTTTGCTGGATTATTTTCCTATTTCTAAAGGATATGAATTTATTGACTTCACTTTTCATCTGCTGGAGATTGTTTTTGTTTTTGTTTTTTTTGGGGGGGGGGTTGCTAAGTTGTTTGTTATGTGTACAACTCTGGTACATCCCAGGGGTTAGGTGCTTTTTTCTATGCTTGAATGATTCACAGGTCAGTGTTAAGTGGCTGAGCAAACAAACAAACCCTGAAAAGGCATAGGGAGCTATTCCACCACTTGAGCTCCTTGGAAGCAAAATATAAAAACTTGAAGGGCAGTTCAAATGTCTATACAGTACTGTACTGTATATTTACAGATTAAAGCATGTTTATGGTTCTTGGTGTGGTCCTCGTATTTCAATGTGGCACTCAGTAAACCTGAATTTGACACCCCTGGGTTAGAATATTGCTCTTTCAAGTAACCCCGTCAAATAGTTGTACAAAGAAAACAAATTATTCAGAGAAATATACAGTAATTAACTTAAAATCTACCAAGTCATTGCTGATCCATCTAGGCCAGCGGTCCCCAACCTTTTTTGTGCCACGGACCAGTTTATTCCCGACAATATTTTCATGGACCGGCCTTTAAGGTGTCGCGGATAAATACGACAAAATGAAACTAGTACTGGTACCGAAAAAAAGAAATTTATTCATAACACACGTGAAAAGACCCAGGAAAACCAAGTAAACGATAAAAACGATAACAAAATAACGCTGAAAACCGATAAAAACCCTGAAAACTATACATTTCACACCTGAGCCTCAACTCTCGCGGCCCGGTACCAAACGACTCATGGACCGGTACCGGTCCGAGGCCCGGGGGTTGGGGACCGCTGATCTAGGGTACTGGTTGTAGTTAACATGCACCCTTTTTTTATACAAATATCACCTGTTTTGTAGAAAACTGGAATGCCAAAATGAGTGGGAATTTTTTTTAAATATCTAGTTTCTCAAACTTTGCTAATTTAGCTAATCCTGACACTACGCAAGTCTTTGGTTAAACAATAGCAAGATGGCTAGGATATTAATAACAAAGTATCAAGACACAATAAAGCAAACTATTGTTTTAAGTTAAACAGCTCTTTAGTCTTGCTTTTCACACCAAAGCTTTTTTTAGCCCCAAATTCTTCTTATTATTATTATTATTCTGTTAGCCCCAAACCATTTTTCTTTTGGAACATCCTTTGAACAATAACAGATTTGTTACATTAGGAGGCATCACGCTGTCACTATATTATCATGAAGTCACCCTTAGAAGTAAAACATAGTGGAGGAGTAGTCTGTTAATGGGGTTATTCATAGTAACGTGCCCAAGCACGTCAAAACACTTCCGCCAAATTAAGATATTCCCTTATACTGCTATACCATGGTTTAGGTTGTTTAGGTTGATGTCATGCAATTTTATTACAGGCAGAGCCACAGTGGAGTAATTTGTGCAGATTTTATTTTATTTTTTCTTCTCCAGAGCCCTTGATAAAGTTGTAAATCTGTAGCCAAGGCTGTCAGCAGTGAAGGAAGCCAGAACCTGTCAGACTGCACAGTGTTTTATAGCCAGCGTCCGTGTGTGTGTGTTTGCGTGTGATTGTGTGTGTGTGTGTGTGTGTGTGTGTGTGTGTGTGTGTGTGTGTGTGTGTGTGTGTGTGTGTGTGTGTGTGTGGGTGTGAGTGTACTGTTTTTTGACCAGACAGAGAGCAGCTAGTGTAATCACAGCTGTA